>NC_134354.1:23642999-23737999 GCF_048569485.1 Anomaloglossus baeobatrachus | reverse complement strand
CTTTGAAGCCTAAGAACAGCATCCGAACTGTGACACACGGGGGCGGCAGCATCATGTTGTGGGGTTGTTTTGCTGCAGGAGGGACTGGTGCAATTCACAAAATAGATGGCATCATGAGGAAAGAAGATTATGTGGCAATACTGAAGAACATCTCAAAACATCAGCCAGGAACTTAAAACTTGGGCGGAAATGGGTCTTCCAAATGGATAATGACCCGAAGCCTCTGCCAAACTGGTTACAAAGTGGCTTAAGGATAAGAAAGTCAGTGTTTTGGAGTGGCCATCATAAAGCCCTGATCTCAATCCTATTGAAAATTTATGAGCAAAGCTAAAAAGGCCAGAGCGAGCGGTGACCTCCAAACATGGCTCAGCTACACCAGTTCTGTCAGGAGGAATCGGCCCAAATTCCATCAACTATTGTGAGAAGCTTCTGGAAAGATCCAAAATGTTTCACCCAAGTCACACCGTGTAAGGGCAATGCCACCAAATACTAATGACATGACATACTAATGACATGGAGGAAACTTCACTGTGCAGAAAGGAAGAAAAATGCCTGAAAACATTCTCTCTCTCTCATTACTGATTCCCTATGGATCCCATAGGAGGGGGACAATTGGCGCTGGAACGATGGCTTTACACAATTGCGCCATTCAAATGCATTTAAATGGTTAAATAGCAGCAATTGTTTTAAAAAAAAAAATTGTGCAGGGTTTTGTTTCACCATTTCATCCCTTTTGGACCTTTTTTCCCCTCTTTTTCAGCACATTATATAGTAAACTGTGTCATTAAAAACTATAACTCGGCCCGGAAAAAAATAAGCTGCCGTATGACTATATGTTTGGGTGGAAAAATAAATAATTATGGAAAAAGAGGAAGAAAAAAAAATCAAAGTGCAAAAACTAAAAATGTCCCAGACATGAATGGGTTGTGAAAAAGTAAGTGCACCCTTAACCCGATGCCTGGCTGTACCTCCTCCAGCGGTACTTATATCTGTATTTATAGTTTGTAGTCGTAGTCTTGGACCGTCCTCGCGTTGTGGACAGTTGCAGACTGTCAGGGCATGCTGGGAGTTGTCGTTTTGGGCATTCTGGGAGTTGTAGTTTTGGGCATGCTGGGAGTTGTAGTTTTGGGCATTCTGGGAGTTGTAGTTTTGGGCATGCTGGGAGTTGTAGTTTTGGGCATGCTGGTTGTTGTAGTTTTGGGCATGCTGGGAGTTGTAGTTTTGGGCATGCTGGGAGTTGTAGCTTTGGGCATTCTGGGAGTTGTAGTTTTGAGCATGCTGGGAGTTGCAGTTTTGGGCATGCTGGGAGTTGTAGTTTTGGGCATGCTGGGAGTTGTAGTTTTGGGCATGCTGGGAGTTGCAGTTTTGGGCATGCTGGGAGTTGCAGTTTTGGGCATGCTGGGAGTTGCAGTTTTGGGCATGCTGGGAGTTGCAGTTTTGGGCATGCTGGGAGTTGCAGTTTTGGGCATGCTGGGAGTTGCAGTTTTGGGCATGCTGGGAGTTGCAGTTTTGGGCATGCTGGGAGTTGCAGTTTTGGGCATGCTGGGAGTTGCAGTTTTGGGCATGCTGGGAGTTGCAGTTTTGGGCATGCTGGGAGTTGCAGTTTTGGGCATGCTGGGAGTTGCAGTTTTGGGCATGCTGGGAGTTGCAGTTTTGGGCATGCTGGGAGTTGCAGTTTTGGGCATGCTGGGAGTTGCAGTTTTGGGCATGCTGGGAGTTGTCGTTTTGGGCATGCTGGGAGTTGTAGTTTTGGGCATTCTGGGAGTTGTAGTTTTGGGCATGCTGGGAGTTGTAGTTTTGGGCATGCTGGGAGTTGTAGTTTTGCACGAGATGGTAAATTATTGGTTACTACAGATCTATCGAGAGAGTGACGTAGTGGCCATAAAGCCTATACCAGCAGTAACAGGACAGACCAGTCCTTCCAGTCCTTCCAGTATAAGAACTGGGAAAACAAATCTCTAATGAGACATAGAAGACGCCACTTGCAGATTCAACAACTCGCGCGTCATATTAACCTCTTTGAACTCCGGAAGAAGGATTGTCTCAAGTGTCCAGACGGAGAAACTAGAATTAACATGGGCAAAAAGTAAAATATAAGCACAATACAGCAATAGGATAACAAAATCGTGAAAAAAAACCAAACTGCCACATGGAGCACAAATAATGCCACCATAATCTGCTGCATTTATAGCGGTGACATCTTTGGGGTATTTTGTTTTTATAATGTGAAAAAACTCCTTTAACTGTGCCATGGATTGGTTAAATGATAAATGATAACACCATGAAAGAGCTTAAAAGATGCCGCCATATGGTGCAGAAGTAGCTTCAGCTGCCGATAGGTCATGTAAGGACTCATTTTTAGCAGTAGTGGCCAGGGGTGTCATACTAGGGGGTCACACTGTCGAGCTGCACAGGAACTCGGTGCCGTCTACCGGGGACCCTGTCATTTCATTAAAGAACCTCACTCTAAGCAAAGAAGGGTCCATATATATATATAAAAGTAGGTGGACAATATGTGTAAAAGGGTTATCAAACAGGGTGTAAAGTGAACCTGACTCACGTGCCCTTAGCAACCAATCAGATTCCACCTTTCATTTTCCAAAGAGTCTGTGAAGAATGAAAAATGGAATCTGATTGGTTGCTAAGGGCAACTGAGTCACTTTCACTTTACACCATATTTGATAACCCTATTACACACACTGTCCCACCTACTTTTGGACCACCCTGTGTATACATATATACGGTATATATATATATATATATATATATATATATATATATATATATATATATATATATATATATATATATACATACACACACATGCACGGTATATTATATATATATATATATATATATATATATATATACATATACACATATATATGGTATATGACTGGGCGAAATGGGTATTGAACATGTCACCAATTTTCTAAATAAATATGTCTCTAATGGTGCTATTGACACGAATTTCTCACCAGATGTCGGTAAGAATCCATCCAATCCACCCAGGCAAAGAAATCAAACCATAGATGTCCATAAATTTAGTGAATAATGAATAATAATGAAAAAAATGACACAAGGAATAAGTATTGAACACGTTGCTGAAATTTATTTATTACTTTGTACAAAAGCTTTTGCTGGTAATGAAGCTTCCAGATGCCTCATGTATGATAGAGACACTAGTCGCCTGCATTGCTCAGGTGTGATTTTGGCCCTTTTTTTCACATACACACTCATCACATCCTGCAGGTCCTGGCTCCTTCTATGAACTCTGAGCTTTAGTTCCTTCCATACATTTTCTAGTGGATTCAGCTCTGGTGATCGGCTCGGCATTTCTAGCAGATTTATTTTCTTTCTCTGAAACCAATTGAGAGTTTCCTTGGACGTGTGTTCAGGATCATTGTCTTGTCCATTCATCTTTCCTTCAATTGTATGACGTTTGCCAGTGCCGTATGCTGAAAATCAGCTGCACACCATGATGTTCCCACCTTCAAACTTCACTGTTGATGTTTTTGGGGTGACATACCTTTTGGTTTCTAAACATGGGGTGTGTTTTGGCCTCCAAATAGTTCAATTTTGGTTTAATCTGAACAGACCATTTTCTACTAGTATTTCACAGGCTTGTTCAAATATTGTTGAGCAAACTTTAAATGGAACCCGTAAGGTCCAGTGTATCCAGAAATGCTAGCAGTCGGCCCACTTACCTTGTTATCACTCCCCTGTGGGCATTTCTCAGCGTCATGGCAACGCGATATAAAGCCACGCGTGTGTTCGGCTTTGTACCCGTCTGCATTGAGCTCCTTTGATGCCGAGTGTATGTGTCCCAGCATCAAAGACGGCCACTGCCAATGATCGGACGTCGTCCACACGTCCAGTCATGAGCACTAGTCAGAAGCCAGGTGTATGTGTCCCGGCTGCAGAGAGGACTAGTGCCACCAGCCTTCTCAGGTAGGACATTTTGTACTAATTGTTCTACTACGTAGGGATGAGCGAACCCGAACTGTAAAATTCGGTGTTCTTACCGGACACCTAGTTTCTCACGGAAGTCCGCGGTCGAGTTCGGCGCATGACAATGACATTATGCTTTGCCATAGCACAGACGCCGATGAAAGCTGCTGCTACTGTGGGCTGACTATAGAGGAGGACGACGCACAATGTGGGAGCAGGGGAGAGTGAGTATAGTATATAAAGGAAGGGGGACAGTATACCAGGATATAACAGGAGGGGATCAGAAGGGGGACAGTATATACCAGGAAGGGCTGAGGAGAGTAACATATATACTAGGAGGGGGACAGTATATACCAGGGTGGGGGACAGTATATACCTGGTTGGGGAACAGTATATACCAGGATGTGGGACAAATTTATTATGGTGGGCATATACACCAGGATGGGGAACATATATACCAGGATAGGAGACCTATTTTCCCGGAAGTAGGCCGGGATGGGGGACATATTTACCAGGAAGGAGCCCAGGTTGGGGTATATTAAAATAGGATGGGGAACATTACTACATAACAGGGGGAAGGGCAATTTGTTTGTCTTTATAGGATTTAGAATGCTAAATGCATACATACATATACATACATCTGACCAACATGAGAGGATGGGGGGGGCAGGTACATATTTTGCATCAGGGCCCATCAAACTCTAGTTACACTACTGGGAAGGCCCATGGTTATTTGGCCCCTTCCAGCCTAAAAATAGCAGCCCATAGTCGCCTCAGAATTGGTGTATTCATTAGATGAGCCAATTCTGGTATTTTGCCCATTTTTTCTCGATTGCATCTTTTTTGTGCCATGCATTTTTTTTAATTAATTCAATAGGTAGAAGGGCGAAAAAAAACGCCCCAACAATTGACATGCCGCAATTTATTTTCTGCACCAAATCTGCAAGTAAAAAAAAAAAAGCAACACGCGCACAACACTTCAGAATTCTCATTGACTTGCACCAAAAATAAAATGCATAAAAAATGCTGCGTGTAATAATAGATTATATGTACAAAGATATGGAACAGCGATGGGGACACCTGCCGCTTGCACTAAGGCATATTTTTTTTAGCACACTTTGGGGGAAAAGATATACCGTATTTTTCGTTTTATAAGATGCAACGGATTATAAGATGCACCCCAAATTTAGAGATAAAAAAAAGATAAAAAAAAAAAAATGGGGTCCATCTACTCCGGTGTTCTCATACCGGACGGGGGTGGAAGTGGTGGTGGAGCGGAGTCACAGGAGGCAGAGGCTGTGCTAATTGTGGCGCGGGTCAGTGGTGGCAGCGGAAGCTGCGGTGGTTGTGTGGTGCAGCAGGCCGGTGCAACGAGTGTCCCAGTCTGTCCGCAGTCCGGACTTCAAAGAAATGGCGCCCAGAGCGGTGCGTGCACAGATGGAGCTCTCATCCAAGAGCTCCATCTGCGCACGCGCTGACTTCTGCCACCATCGTTTGAAGCCGGGACCACAGACAGAGTAGGATACCCTCTGTACAGCCACCAGGCCGCCCACCCGGCCGCACAGAGACGCAGGCGGCCGCCGGGACAGAGAGACGGCCGGCCGCCGGCACCGACAGTCACCCGGCCGCCCGCACGCATGCACGGGCAGGCACCCTGCCGGCCACCCGCACGCACCGACAGGCACTCTGCCGGCCGCACGCACCCAGCGGACCGCACACAGAGCCACACACACATCCCCCCCGCCAATTCACCTCCTGGTAACCTATATTCGGATTTTTAGATGCACCCCTCATTTTCCTCCCAAATATTTGGGAGAAAAAGTGTGTCTTATAATCTGAAAATATGGTATGTATATATATATATATTTATATTGTTTAGAGGACATCAGACACTTCCGCAGATTTGTAGATGCTTTTTTTAATGTTTGGTCGGGAGTAATGAGCGTTTGAGAATTTTGTCAGCAAAATTATATGAATGAGGTTAATAACATCGCCAAACTCGTCTTGCTGCTTTTTATATAACAACCAATTAGTGATGACCGGAGTTTGTAAAACTGCAGCGGATAAGAAAATAAGGCAAGGTTTTTGTAAGAAGACTCCAATTTAAAATCACGTTTATTCCAAATAGACCCCTTGAATATAAAGCCCTCGAGGAAACGAAAAATGGTGATCATAGAGATCTAGTAAGGAGAAAGGAAGTCAAGAATAATGAAGGTCAAATGTTGTGAAAAAACCGACGCGGTAAAAAGGATCCGGTTCTAAATGAGATGGAAGAATGGAGACTCCTCATTACCTACAGACATAGTCAAAATCTGGAAGACAGGCCAGTGACAAGCAGATATCCAGAAAATGACCCTGAAAGAGAACTTTAAGTGCGGCCAATGCAAATATTCCACCTCAACGGGCTTGTCTAGTGAAGATCAGTTATGACCCATTCAATGGATACGTGATACCTTCTAGATCATTGTGTCATGCTAAGTACGGGGAAGACCAAAGCGCACAGCAAAAGGGAAGGGAAACCCTGTGTCTAGGGAAGGGGAAGGTGGTGACCCCTGACCGAACCTACTGCTGGTCCCTGGGGTCCCTCACCACCCTAGATAGATTCCATATCTATGCACCTAGCTGGATGCCTGACCCTAGATATCCCTAGTGCTGGACCCTAAGTAGGGAACGGGTAGGATGAGCTATTCGTCAACCCCATTAAACAACTATAGAAGACACAGGACACACAGGGGAGAAAGCATGAACTACTTATCCACAGATGACTAAGGAAGAAGTTCATCAGAGTTTTCAGCAATGACCCTACAGAGGAGTACAAGCTACCTGCTTGCAACCAAGGCTTAAAGGAACTGAAAACTATCACCAGCACCAGTCCAAATAATGAAGAGGTATCTAAGCACCAAGGGAATACTGATGATCAGCAGCTGGGTGGAAGGCGAGCTCTTGCTGGGTCCAAAAGGGAGTGAGATGAATCCAGCAAGAAAGCTACCTATACCAATGAATACTGACAGCCGGAACAATGGAGCAAGGAGGTCAGGGAGCATTCTGCACAGCTAGATGCTGTGACCTTCTATGGCCAGAAACCACAAGACTGTCTGCACATGTGACACATTGGGGGTCCGACTTCTGGGATCCGCACCTATCGGCAGAGCAAGGAAATTTTAACTCATGCCCAATTGCCTCTTCATAGGGAATAAATGGAGTGGTGCTCCAACGTGCACACTGCCACTCCATTCTTACAGGGATAAATGTTTCCCATTCTGTCCATCAGTGCTGATGTCATCAATCGGACCATCAATAACTATGTCATCCCCTTTAAAAAAAATAATAATTTTAAAACAGGGATTGTTTTCACAGAGAATAGGGTCTATAGAATCATCTGTTTTTAGTAGTTAACATAAAGCTCAGTATTGACACTTTAAAGGGAATCTGTCATATGATTCTTACTGCCCGAACCACAGGCAGTTTGAATCAGACACTGGCTTTGTTGTCGAAGCTGTGTAAATTTTACTCTGAAATTCTGCGGAAAAAACATACACTGACAAGCAAAAGGGTAACAATGTTTTGAACTTTTGACTTTCAGGCTCCATATGTCAGCATCCTCTACAGCTTTAGGCGTCTGACAACATTATATAGAGAATCATCTTACCTATCTCATACATAAATTGGATTTACAGGTACCTTGTTTCCTCGAAAATAAGACCTAGCCCGAAAATAAGCCCTAGTAGGAGTTTTGAGGCTTTGAGTATGCTTAAAATATAAGCCCTACTCCAAAACTAAGCCCTAGTTGCGTTTCCATAAGGAAGTGTCCAAGCATCTAAAAAGTTAAAGAATACTGCAGGACTCTTCATCAAAGACGTCAAACATCCCCAAAAGAAAGCAGAACCCCCCCCCCCCCAAGAAAAAAATAGCATTCTCCAAACTCCAAACAATTAGTATGCAAGTTTTGATGGTGGTTGACTCTCACACAGAGATCTGCATCGCTGTCAGGTCCCTCGCTGTTCCAGCTGCTTTGCACTGCAGCCTCACAGACATGTACCAGTTTCACTCTGCGCAAGAAATACTGCTTCCAGTCACCAGGGGGAGACAACACAGGGGGACATGACAATGACGCAGATTTGTATGTGAGAGCCCATTCACTTGCCAACTCTAATTGTTTGGGGTCTGGTAAGTGCGACTCTTTTAGGGGGTGTCTGCTTTCTTTTGAGGGTAAACTTAGCAGTACAGAGAGAATAATACATTTAAGCAGGTAATTTAACCCTTGGCAAATATGGTCTGTACCGAACACTATAGGACTGACCATGAGAAGAGCGGATCGGGTAAGAACTTGTGCATCTGAGACAGTAATAGGAGTAACAGTAAATATTGATGTTCCAGAATGTGATGACGATTAGATTTAAATAAACGTTGATTGTTTTGTTCAATAATAAATGTGGATTGTTATTCATTGGTAAATATAAGGCCCTGTGGGCAGTGGAAAACTGGGTCTTAAAGACTACCGCACCCGCGGTAAAAAACCGCGGCAAACCGCACCCGAAAACCGCATGCGGGTTGGTACATGTGCTTTAATGCATTCAATGCAATAAAGCACATTGAAAAAAAAAAAAAAAGTCATTTCCTTCTGAGATAGATAAATAGATAAAAGAATAGATAGAGGGATAGACAGAGAGTCCCTGTGAGCACACTCTGCATTTCTCCCGAGCGGTAATGTGAGTTCATATTACCGGCCGTGGGAAATGCCCTGGAGTTACCTCTGCAGGCTCGCTGCGAGGCTACATTCAGCGCTGTGTCAGTCGCGGCTGGATACAAGCATCAGAGGACTTGGATTACGACGGAGCTGTGGATTACGCTGGATCTGTGTGTTTCGGGGGGTTAATAAACGGGTGAAACAGGAGCTTTTTTGTGTTTTATTTAAAATAAAGGATTTTTCGGGGTGTGTGTTTTTTCACTTTACTTACGGGTTGATCATGTCAGCTGTCACACAGACACTGCCATGATCAAGCCTGGACTTAGTGGCGGCGATCCGCCGCCATTAACTCCTTATTACTTGGATCGCCACCGCATCACAGCATCTGGAAGAGCTGGGGCCACTCCGGGAATGCCGCATAATGGATGCAACAGTCCCGGGGCAGCTGTGGACTGATATTCTCGGCTGCGGGTGGTAGGGGGGCATTAACCCTGCCCCTCGCCCTCCCCAGCCTGAGAATACTGGGCCGCCGCTGTGTGCTTACCTCGGCTGGATGGTAAAAATACAGCGGAGCCCATGTGTTTTTTTTTCTATATTTCCGTTTGATTTCTATGTGTATTCTATATGTCTGTGTGTGAGTGTGATGTGTGTATTCTATGTCTGTGTCTGTGATCTGTGTGTGTTTACTCTCTGCTCCGCTTCCTCTTCCTGTCATAATGACATCACTTCTCTGCAAAACTGCAGGCAGCGATGTAGATTACCGGAGGTAAACCGCGAAATACCGCAGGGAATAACGCAAGAAAACGCAATGAACCGCACAGAATTTGCTGCCTGCGTTATTCCCTGCAGGATTTCACGATTACATTGGAGTCAATGGAGTGAAATCCCGCAGCGACGTGCGGAAAAGAAGTGACATGCAATTGTTTTTGCTGCGGGAATCCCGCAGCAAAACATGCAGTTGTCAAATTCCGCATAGTGCGCACAGCATTTTTTTTTCCCATAGGTTTTAGTGGTGATTCACTGCAGAGATGTTATGAACATTTTCTGCAGCAAAACATGCAGCAAAACCGCAGGAAATCCGCGGGAAAAACCGGTAAGTGCGCATAGGGCCTAAGACGTCCCCTGATAATAAGCCCTTGCGCATCTTTCGGAGCAAAAAAAATAAATAATATAAGACCCTGTCATTTTTTCGTGGAAACACAGTATTTAGCATATGATCTTTATGCAGATTCTGGTTATATTACTGCATTGTTACTGTTTTGCTCCTTTCCGTCCCATAAACTACAAATTACAACCTGTTCTCACATTCAATAGCTCAGTGTGTTATTAGATAGATTTCCAAGTGAAAGTCACTGGCTCAAATCAAGGAGCCGCCATGAAGAAGATTTCCCAAAAAAGAAAAAAGAGAAACAGCATCATCCAGCTCATCGATAGCGGTCTCTCGGCCAAGAAAATTGCCAAACTGCATCATGTGAGGCCATGACAGTTGGAAGAATAAGAAATGAAGTCCGAGTGTACGTGTCCCGGCTTTAGAGAGGCGCGCTGCGCATGATCGGAGGACCAGCGTCTGCACTTCCCATCACGGGCAGAGCGTGTCTCTGAAGCTGGGCTGCGTAGACACGGCTTCTGAGGCGCACTGACGCTGCCGGAATGAGCCGCATGCATGGCCAAGATTTCCAAGCTCGTGGGAATCATGTTATCACTCCCACAGGGCTGTGACAACATGGAAAGAGGGCCGACTAGTCTGCGAAAACAACGCCCCATCGACTAGTCAAGATCTTAATTTGCATACCAAAAATAGAGGTAATAAATGCTTCTTTTATACGTTGACGTTAGAGAATGAGGTTATACACGGCTGGGTAGGAAGGGAGTTTTGGCACACAAATGTGAATGCTGCTGACTTGGCATGAACAAGATACCTGACAACTATATACACCTTAATTAATTATACACTCTTATTTACAACACCATACTTAAATCAAACTGAAACTGGTCCCTACTGCCGAACCTTTAGAACTGTACCCACTCCTCATTCATACAAGCCCTAAATCCTGAAATACATATACAAATGATACTAAAGGGGGGGAATTACACCCCCCCCCTGAGTACACAAACACACACACACACACACACACACACACACACACACACATACATACATACATACACATATATATATATATATACATATAGAAATCCCACCACCCTTGTTCCAGCTCTGGCCATAAAGTTCATGATACCACTCCAAGCTAAGAACAGGCCCCAAAAGTCATTCCCCAGGTGGAAGCAAGACCAATCCCTTATACATTGCAGTACTCCCTCTCCTCCGAAACCCCACACCGAACTTAAGAAAACCCCTCTATAACTATATACAATATACACATATAACGCCAATCAACATTAAAAGGTAACATACCCTACATATTCTCCAATGGCTCAGGTTCGGTTCTTGCAAACATCCTACTTTAGGAGCCAAAAAAAACAAAACATCTAGAGTGCAAAGACAGCAGCCCACCACCAGGATGCAGGAGTACTACCGCACTAAGGCATTCGAAAGTAAGAACCCTCCAGAAACGTGCAGCCTTCCAGGCACTTACTTTTTCATACCCCAAAGAACGTACCTTTACCAGGTCACCTAGGATGTTGCTACATACTTCTTGTCACGGGGGTCCTTCAATATCACACAATCAACAGTGTGAGAGATGGGTGAACAATCCAGAGATCCTTTATTCCAAGCAAAACAGAAAATCCATAAGGCTAGGTTCGCACACTGCGTCGCCGCTAAAAACGCACAAAAAACGCACCTGCGTCGAAAAAACGCATTAAAAAACGCATGCGTTTTTGCCGCGATTTGGTGCGTTTTTGGCTGCGTTTTGCTGCGTTTTTGATCTCTGCGTTTTGCTGTGTTTTTCCAATGCATTGCATGGGGGGAAAATGCAGAAAAACGCAGGAAAGAACTGACATGTCCATTTTTTTTTTTAACTCAAAAACGCAGGTAAAAAAAAACAGATGTGTGCGGACAGCAAAAATGAAAACTCATAGACTTTGCTGGGCAAGCAAAGTCCTGCAGTTTTGAGGCCAAAAACGCACCCGAAAAACGCGCAAAAACGCCGCGAAAAACGCACTGTGTGCACATAGCCTAAAAATAATCCACCACACAGAGGGTAAAGTAGTCCAGTAATGGGATAAATGTCCCAGGAGGTCAGTCACAATCCTCCAGCAGTCCTTTTCTAGGGAAATCGGGGTTTCTCACAAGTTTCTCTGGGGTGTCTGAGCCTCTGAGTAGATACTCAATCTTACTCCTTCTCTCGTGTCTTTCTCAGCCAGAATGAATAATCTCCCAGGTAAACAGAGAGTTTAGGTGGATCCCATGCCCCCGTCCCCCAGACTTCGGGACAAAAGCCCAGCAGGAGGTGATTAACCTGGAAACAGGACAAAGTACACACAAGGAATACACACAATGCAGCACGCCTAAAATACGAACATACACAAAATTATACACAACCCCCCATATTCTACCATCACACTTCTACTGTGAGGATTTTACACTGCGTTGAGACCAAAGACTATGCATTCCACATGAATTACCAAACCACTGTGCCTACCAAAAATAAAGTGGTTCGGTCCCTTCTCCCTAGCTCTCTGAACGCTCCATAGGCCTTCTCGGCATAGGGCAGAGTAGCCAACCACGGCCAACCAATTGAAGCCCCCACCCAGTTGTATACCTCATTATTAAAGGGGCAATGAAGCAGAGAGTGCTCAGTGCCTCAAAAGCACAATGCCTGGCCTTGCAGTTCCTGTACTTCAAATTGTCCCTCACATACAACGTACCTTGGAAGCAGCGCCAAGTCAGGTAGTCCCCTCCGAGGAATCTACACTCAAAGGGTGTTCCTTTTGGCCATCACACAGGTCTTTGTCTTCCCACACCTACCTTTCTTCTGGCATTTGTCTTTACTTGGTCTCAGTTTGGTCAACCTTGTATGTGTTATATATTTACCGCAATTAATTTCTGCTATTGTTTTAGTTCTTAGCCGGGAGACTCTGTGATCCTGCCCCTGATTAACATTCTGTTTTTAATGTTTTTTTTTTTAGATTTGGTAATATTTATTCAATAAAGATTCCCTTTTTTATTGGCTATTTCTCCCGAAATATCGTAGGATTTGAACAGGTAAGGAGGGCCGTCTATGCTGATGGTTGTTTGGTTACTAACTTACTATACTGCTTAGAGCGAGACAATCATATGCCAACCGGTCTTTGTAACCTCTTCTATTACGGGGTCTCGTGACATTATTGAAATACCCTCTGAAGACCACCTGCCGCCTTGAAACAAGGAAAGGTTTGGTCTTGAAGAAGTGACATTTGGGGGTCACACTTAGACTAGGGACCATACTGTACATGTTTAGGAGCCGGAGCTCTTGTTCCCTCGTGAAGACTTCCAGGCTCAAGCACCTCCCCATTTCTAATTCAATTAGTCACCAGCATTCAACCTCTGTGGTCTTAAGAAGGACAGCCACCCTGCTAGACAGCTCGGCCCCTCCACTCCTGGCTTGCTTTATGCAGGGTTGATCAGTTAACATGGTCTCCTTCAAAAACAAAATGTCTGCAACAAGCTGGCCAAGAAAATGAAAGGCTGTATACCTAGCCGCATCAGACTTTATGCTGACATTAATGATTGCCAGCGTCAACAGAGTGGGTGCCGCCATCTTTATTGGTCAAATTGGATATCCTTTTTCTTCCCACCAAAAACAGACCCACCCTCTCCTTTTGACGATGATATGCTAACCCTCTTTGTATGTTTAAGGCCGGTGTCACACTTACGTCAGTCTCGCGGTGCATCAACCGGCACGGACTCACACTCTCCTCACATGAGCGGGTCGGCTGCATGCATCTCTATGCAGCTGAGACGCTCCTGTGAAGAGAGTGTGAGTCCGTGCCGGTTGATGCACCGTGAGACTTGCGCGAGATACAAGCGAGCCACTGGCAAGTGTGACACCAGCCTAAGAAAGATAATATTTATCCATTCTTTCCTTACACTCTTACCCTTATCCGGTGGTTCCAGGTCAGTCCCTCCAGAGGGCTCTTTACTTATCCTCTGAAAAGAAGACTCGGCTACATCAGAAGCCCCGACCACCTTGTCCGCAACTTCCAACATCGGGTCACCTTCTTCCTTTTCAGCAGAGGAATCCTGGAAGTACCGGTTGGAGAAATCAACCAGAGGGGTGACTGGATCTTCCAATGGTACCAAAGTCAGATTTATGCCAGTTTCACACATCCGTCATTTCGCCGGATTGCCAGATCCGGCACACTCCAGTACAATGTAATAGCGTACAATGGCACCGCGGCAACCTCCGGTCACATGCTGATGGACTCGTGGAAGCGTCGGTTTGTAAAGACGCGAAACGGCCGTCGTCCGACAGATTGTGTGTTCCCACCTCCCCACGCCTTTCCCCCTGACCTGATAGTCGAATAAACATACTTAGGAGCCTCAGCTGCACGAGTAGTGTTTGGGTCAGCCTTCATAGACCTAACTTCCTGCCTATGAGTAAGGAGTTTCTCCGAAAACTGTAATGCGGTGGCCTATGTGGTCCACATCATGGGTATACACGTTTTTAATTTTGTGTATGTGATGTTTCAATAAAGAAGAAACAATTTTTCAAGGATTTTGTTGCTGGACTTTCCTTCTTTTTTTTCCAGTCTGTATTGGTGATGGTCCTCGGAACAATCTGAGGGAGGCGTCCAACAGGTGATCACAGGGCAAAATTTAAATCTGTATCCCCTGCCATTCCTACCCTTGTGCGATATTGAAAGTTTGATTCATTGTGTACCGAAACTTGTGCTCCTGATAACGTCTCTGTTTACCTTGTGGATAGCTACATACTCTTTACTTTTTTTGAATTGTCCTTTAAGTTCCCAAACTCGCTGTCTTCTTGTCGTAATTGCCTGACATCTTGGACTGAAACAAAATATGACCCACCTTCACTTCCCTACATTTTTTGGCTTTTTGTCCCCTTCTCCGTTTCTGACCTCCTTCAGCTCAGCTTTTTGGGAAAAATAAATATATAAAAATCAACAAATTTTCAAAATTTTTTAATAAAACACGTCAAGCACAGTCATGCATTATAGGGTTTCTCTTGTATACGGTACAAAGAATATGATTGGACCACTTAAAACGTACCTATTGTGTAAGGAAAAGAAAAAAAAAACATTGTTATCCATTTGTTTTATTACTCTATAAATATATATTTACACACACAGCAGATGAAATAAGTATTGAACACGTAACCAATTTTCTAAATTGACATGAATTTCCCACCAGATAGCAGTAACAACATATCCAATCCACACAGGCAAAAAGTGAAACCATAGATATCTATAAATTTAGTGATGTGTAATAATGAGGAATGACACAGGGAAAAAGTATTGAACACATTACTGAAATGTATAATATACATACCAAATAAATATATATATGTATAATACTTTGTACCAAAGACTTTGTTGGTGATGAAGCTTTAAGATGCTTCTTATATGGAGAAAGTAGTTGCCTGCATTGCTCAGGTGTGATTTTGGCCCATTCTTCCACACAAACACTCTTAAAATCCTAAAAGTCCTGCTCATTCTATTAACTCTGAGCTTTAGTTCCTTCCATAAATCTTCTATGGGATTCGGCTCGGAGATTCTAGCAGCTTCATTCTCTGAAAACAATTCACCACAGCCAAGAGTTTCCTTGGCTGTGTGTTTGGGATCATTGTCTTGCTGAAATAGCCAACCTCGTTTCAATTTCATCATTCTGGTAGATGGTAGCAGACCTTTTTCAAGAATGTCTCGGTACTTTTGTCCATTCATCCTTCATTCAGTTAAATGAAGTTTACCAGTGTCATATGCTGAAAAACAGACCCACATCATGATTTTACCACCTCCAATCTTCACTGTTTGTGTTTTGGGGGTGATTTGCCTTTTGGCCTCCAAACGTGGTGTGTATTATGGCATCCAAATAGTTCAATTTTGGTCTCATCTGACCACACTATATTCTCCAGTATTTCTCAGATTTGTCTAAATGGTTTTGAACAAACTGTAAATGCACTTGAACCTGCTTTTTCTTTAGCAATAAAGTCTTGTGTGGTGAGCGTGCATACAGGAGCGTGCATACAGGAGCGAGAAGGGAGTGCATTACTTATTGTTTTCTTGGAAACAATATCTAATTCTATGTCTTTCTGTGGCTCTCCACAGGTGGTCATTGGCTCTTAAACAACTCTTCTGATAATTCTTTTTACTCCTCTATCTGAAATCTTTCGGGGAGCACTTGGTCGTGGCCGGTTTATGATGAATTGATGTTCTTTCCACTTCTTGATTATGGCCTAAACAATGCTCACTGGAAGATTTAGTAGTTTAGAAATTATTCTGTAACCAATGCCATCAGTATGCTTTGTATAGGTCTTGAGACAGCTCACTAGTTTTACCCATCATGAGATGTTTCTTGTGTTACGCCTTGGTAATGGGACACCTTTTTATAGGCCATCAGTTGAACCAGCTCATATTATTTTTCACTAAGTGACAGGATTGCTAATTACTGATAGATTTCAGCTGGTGTCATGACTTTAGAAGGCTTTTTGAGCCTCTCTTTCTTCATGTGTTCTTATTTGATTTCTTTGCCTGTGTGTACTGGATGGGCTACTACCGACATTTGATGAGAAGATCATGTCAATAGTACCTTTATAAATATATTTACTTAAAAAAATTGGTGATATGTTTAATACTTATTTCAACCACTGTATATATATAGACAGTGGCATGTAAAAGTTTGGGCACGCCTGGTCAAAGTTACTGTTATTGTGAACAGTTTTAACAAAGATGAAATGCACTCTAAAAGGCATAAAGTTAAAAATTATACATTTCTTTTATATTTTAGACACAAAAAAAAAAAATCTTTTCCAATTTAAAATGAACAAAAAAGAAAATGAACCAATGCAAAAGTTTGAGCACCTTGCATGGTTAGTATCTAGTAGCGCACCCTTTGGTAAGTATCAAAACTTGTAAACGCTTTTTGTAGCATCCTAGAGTGTTTCAGTTCTTTTTTCAGGGATTTTCATCCATTCTTCCTTGTAAAAGTCTGTGAGATTCCTAGGTCCCCTTGCATGCACTGCTCTACTGAGGTCTAGCCACACATTTTCAATGATGTTCAGATAAGGGGACTGTGAGGCCATTGTAATACCTTCAGGTAGTTTATTATGATTTTGTTATGGGTCTAGGATCATTATCCATTTATAGAAGCTATCCTCTTTTCTCTTCTTTTTTCCTCATGAAGAATTTGTTGAAATGTCATTGAATCCATTTTTTCCTCTACATGTGAAATGTTCCTCGTGCTATTTTCTGCAACACAACCCCAAAGCATGATTTATCCACCCCCATGCTTAATGGTTGGCGAGATATTTTTTTCCTGAAATTCTGTGCCCTTTTTTCTCCACACGTACCTTTGATCATTGTGGCCACCCAGAGTTCTATTGTATACCTCATCTGTCCACAGAATTTGTTTCCAAAATGCATCAGGCTTGTTTAGATGTTCTTTTTGCAAATTCTGACCCTGAATTTTATGGTGAGGACGTAGGAGAAGTTTTCTTCTGATGACTCTTCCATGAAGGTCATATTTGTGCAGGTGTTTCTGAAAAGTAGAACAATGTACCACAAATCAAAAGTCTACTAAATCTTCCTGAAGGTCTTTTGCAAGCACGCAGGGGGTTCTGATTTGCCTCTCTAATAATCCTACCAGCAGGTCTCACAGAAATGTGGCTCTCCACTATTCCTGTTAGATCCATTTCTTAATTACATTTTAAACTGAGGAAAGGGCAACTTGAAAAAACTTTGCTATCTTCTTATAGCCTTATCCTCCTTTGTGGACCTCCATCATTTTCAGAGTGCTAGGCAGCTGCTTAGAATAATCCATGGCTACTGTTTTTTGGCACAAGTTTAGGAGGCTGGGTTTTAATAAAGCTGTGAAATTTCTATCACCCGCCCTTTTCTAACGATGATAGTGAACAAAACATAACCCAAACAGGCTAATTGAGGTCTGAAACCTTGGTCAAAGTTATCAGAGCACACAAATTTCCAAGGGTGCCCAAACTTTTGCATCGGCCCATTTTCCTTTTTGTAATTCTGAAAATGTAAAAGATGACTTTTTTTGCATAAAATCCAAAAAGGATTAACTTTATGCCTTTTAGAGATCACTTCATCTTCAACTTGCTTAACTGCTCACAATAACAGTAACTTTGACCAGGTGTGCCCAAACCTTTACACATTTAGACTTTGCTCTCACAAATGAGAATTTTAGAATGCAGCACACTAATTGAATTTGGATAACGGTAATGTTTTTTTATACTGTTAGCCAGAAAAAAGCAATAGATACAATAATAGAACAGACAGATTTCCTATAGTCTGTACATTAAGATGTTTTCTCTCCCAAATGATCTTTCTGATGGGCAAGAAAAGCTGATTTCTGGCTAAAGCATTTCGTGCACTGTGAACATGAATATGGTTTCTCCCCTGTGTGAATTCGCAAATGTTCTACAAGAGATGTTTTCTTCGTAAAGCACTTCCCACATATTGTACATGAAAAAGGCTTCTCGCCTGTGTGAGTTCTTAGATGATCAGCAAGATTTGATTTATGGTTGAAGCATTTTCCACATTCTGAACATTTAAACGGCTTTTCCCCCGTGTGAGTTCTTATATGTTCTACAAGACTTGATTTATAGCTATAACATTTCCCACATTCTGGACATGAGTACGGCTTCTCCCCTGCATGACTTCTCAGATGATGGTTAAAACCTGATTTGTAAGTAAAACATTTCCCACATTCTGAGCATGAGTATGGTTTCTCCCCTGTATGAGTTCTCAGATGTAGAACATAAGCAGATTTATGCGTAAAACATTTCCCACACTCTGTACATGAATACGGCTTCTCCCCTGTGTGAATTCTTTCATGTTTATCAAGATGATTTTTAAGCTTAAATAACTTTCCGCATTCCAGGCATGAGAATGGTTTCTCCCCGGTGTGAGTTTTTAAATGATCTAGAAGATTTGATTTATGGGTAAAACTTTTCCCACATTCTGAACATGCAAATGGCTTCTCCCCTGTGTGAATTTTTACATGATCTACAAGATGTGATTTATTAGTAAAACATTTCCCACATTCTGAGCACGTAAATGGCTTCTCCCCTGTGTGAATTCTTAAATGCTTCACGAGATCGGATTTTAGAGTAAAACATTTCCCACATTCTAAGCATGAATTTGCTTTATCTCCTGTGTGAATGCTTAGATGTTCCACGAGATTCGATTTCTGGCTGAAGCACTCCTCACAAATTCCACATGAGTAGGGCTTCTCCTCTATGTGAATTCTTAGATGATCTACAAGGCTTGATTTTTGGCTAAAATTGTTCCCACATTCTAGGCATGAAAATGATTTTTCATCTATGTGAATTTTCTCGTGCATGGAAAGGTGAGAATTTTCTTCACGTTCAGAACTTGTAAAAGCTTTATGTCCAGCTCTTTCCTTGCCGATTTGTGATTGATAATCCTCTACTTTGGGATAAGGAGATGAAAAGAGTTGTCCATCAAGGCCTATGAAGCGGTCTTCGTCTGGGAAAAAGAAAAAAAAATTGCATTTTGAAACAAAAAAAATGTAATTTATAATTTATCGTTTCTGTGCTTTGAGCCAGATGGGGTATTCAAAAAGTCAATATAGCAAGACAACAACATATAGATAAAGCAGTGCACCTATAACATGCAGTCAAGCATATAAAGAATATCTACCTAAATTATTTACAAATAAAAGAAATGGCACATATGACGATTAACCCCTTGATGTCACAGCTAATTTTGACCTTTAGGACAGACCATTTTTGGTCCATTTTCTTTTGGCATTCATGTTCCAGGAGCCATAACTTTTTAATGTTTTTGGCGACATAGTCATATGAAGGTTTGTTTGTTTTTCAGATGAGTTGTATCTATCAGTGGCATCCTTGTGAGGTACATATATAGTGGGTACGGAAACTAGTCAGACCCCTTTAAATTTTTCACTCTTTGTTTCATTGTAGCCATTTGGTAAATTCAAAAAAGTTAATTTGCATCCCATCTTGTCAGAGAAAAAAACAGAAATTTAGAAATTTTTGCAAATTTATTAAACAAGAAAAACTGATATCTCACATGGTCATAAGTATTCAGCCCCTTTGATCAGACACTCATATTTAGGTCACATGCTGTCCATTTCCTTGTGATCCTAATTGAGATGGTTCTTCTCCTTCATTGGAGTCCAGCTGTGTGTAATTAAACTGATAGGACGTTATTTGGAAAAACACACAGACCTGTCTATATAAGACCTCACAGCTCACACTGCATGTCACACCAAATGACAATCATGATGTCAAAGGAATTGCCCAAGGAGCTCAGAGACAGAATTGTGGCAAGGCACAGATCTGGCCAAGGTTACAAAAGAGTTTCTGCAGTACTCAAAGTTCCTAAGAGCACAGTGGCCTCCATAATCCTTAAATGGAAGAAGTTTGGGACCACCACAGCTCTTCCTAGACCTGGCTGTCCAGCCAAACTGAGCAATCATGGGAGAAGAGCCTTGGTGAGAGATGTAATGAAGAACCCCAAGATCACTGTGGCTGAGCTCCAAAGATGCAGTAGGGAGATGGGAGAAAGTTCCACAAAGTCAACTATCACTGCAGCCTCCACCAGTCGGGCCTTTATGGTGGAGTGGCCAACGGAAGCCTCTCCTCAGTGCAAAACATATGAAAGCCCGTATAGAGTTAGTGAAAAAACACATGAAGGACTCCCAGACTATGAGAAATAAGATTCTATGGTCTGATGAGACAAAGATATAACTTTTTGGTGAGAATTCTAAGCGGTATGTATGTAGAAAACCAGGCACTTCTCATCACTTGTCCAATAGAATCCCACCAGTGACACATGGTGGTAGCAACATCATGCTATGGGGGTGTTTTTCAGCTGCAGGGACAGGACGACTGGTTCTGTGGCGCCCCTGAGGCTTCAGTCGCCAAAGGTATTGCACCTCACTTAAGGTGCAGTACTCATCCTGGATCCAGAGAAGGTCAGTACCGGTTCCACCACACATCAACTCATACACACAACCAGGTTGGCCTCCCTACTGGGGACCATCTAGGTTTGGGTCTTAAGGCAGTCACCAAACATGGGGGGATGACACCCTCTAGCAACTGGGAACCAGGGGAGGAACAGCCACCAGGGGAGTTAGGCGTAAGAAAACAGTTAGAAGTTCTCCAGCAGGAGAGGAAGAAAGCAGTCGGGTTTTACCAGAGGCTCTGGTGGGACGCAGGAGTCCATACGGTCGCCGAGGCGAGAGCTTCATTGCTCCCTCGGGACTGGCGCAGTGCAGGGTGCAGAATCCTAGGGTGGATTATACTTCAGGTTGTCCACCAAAATCTGCAGGCCAGGGGGATTTCATGTCCCTCTGGCCCCCACAGTTCCCGAAGCACAGTGCTATATAGGATCCGGGGTTGTGTTCCAAGGCTGGCCCCACAATGGACTCGTGGCACCTGCATACAGGATGGGAGTAAAACACTTTTCAAGAACCGGGGTCCGCATGAGCTTCAGCTCAAGGGGATCCAACACCAAGCACAAGGATGAAGGGCCCATCATCCACTATACCGGTTCTGACCTCTAACGGATCCGGGATCGACTGGGGCCCATCACAGCGGTGACCGGCATCTTCCGGGTAAAACCAGGACTGTGAGTAAAGAAAACCTTGAACCTGCAGAGACTGTGTCCGCCTGTCCTTGCTGGCGCCACCACCCCACGCTTCGGTCATTACTACTCCCCTCTTCATCCCCCCTGGGGCCCGCTCCACCTGTGGGGAGCAGAAATATCGAAGCTGCTACTACCATCAGCCCCGGAGGACAGCGTCAACAGCAGCGGCTAATCCCTGGCCGCATACCGCAGGTGGAGTCACGAAAACAATCCTCCACCATCATAACCCCCAACCCCTTCTTCTATTGTATACCTCGGGGCCACGAAACCAGGCAGAAAGGGCCACCTGTGACATCCCCAGACCCGACATCACCAGGCCCGGCGACAAGTCATTTAACCCTTGCCCCGTGGGTGCTACAGTTGCAATTGAAGGAAAGATGAATGCGGCCAAGTACAGAGATATCCTGGAGGAAAACCTCTTCCAGAGTGCTCTGGACCTCAGACTTGGCCAAAGGTTCTCCTTCCAACAAGACATTAACCCCAATCACACAGCTAAAATAACAAAAGAGTGGCTTTAGAACAACTCTGTGACCATTCTTGACCGGCCCAGCTAGAGCCCTGACCTAAACCGAATTGAGCATCGCTGGAGAGACCTGAAAATGGCGTCCACCAACGTTCACCATCTAACCTGACGGAACTGGAGACGATCTGCAAGGAGGAATGGCCGAGGATCTCCAAATCCAGATTTGAAAAACTTGTTGCATCATTCCCAAGAAGACTCATGGCTGTACTAGCTCAAAAGAGTGCTTCTACTCAATACTGAGCAAAGGGGCTGAATACTTATGACCATGTGATATTTGTTTTTCTTGTTTAAAAAATTTGCAAAAATGCCTACATTTCTGGGTTTTTTTTTGTCAAGATGGGGGATGGGTGCAGAGTGTACATTAATGAGAAAAAAAAATATTTTTTTTTAATTTAACAAATGGCTGCAATGAAAGAAAGAGTGAAAAATGTAAAGGGGTCTGAATACTTTCCGTACACACTGTATTTACGGTATGTATTGTACTATTTTCTAACCTGAGAGGAACGTCTAAATTTATTCATGATATGCCTACTATAAAAACATGATGCTCATTAAAAATTATTTGGAGAGCTTTGGAAACCTCATGCCTGTATATTTCTTAAAGGGTACGCTCACACGAGTGTATGACTCAGACAAGTGCAATGTGAGAAAATCTCGTATTGCACTCAGACCAATGTTATTCAATGAGGGAGAGCAGTTGGTCAGCTTTTCCCTCATCTAGATTCTGGATGAGAGAAAAGTCGCAGCATGCTGTGATTGTCAGCAAGAGCCGTGTCAGTTGCACCCATACAAGTCTATGGGTGCGAGTGAAACATTGGACTGCACTAGAATGATATCAGCTGACCATGGAGGAGATGGGGAGATTAACCCCTCCCTCTCCTCCGCAGCGGTGATCCGATCACAGTTGCATGACACTCAGCTCACGCTGGCAGCACAGCGGAAGCTGAAGGTCATTAGCATAGCTCATCCGATGTTCTTGCATTGGATGCCATACCACCGTGTGAATCCAGCCTAATTCTCACCGGCGTTGTACAATGAATTCCAGAAACTTTTAATTGAAGTGGCAATTACTTCAACAGTAATATGGAATATGAATTGCTGTAACACTGTTGATCAATCACGGTAATAATTATGAAGCCATCTTTTCTTTACGTCCTATCAATTTTCCCATTAATAAAGAAATGTACGATTAATATATTTCCATCATGAAAGTGTCTGAGAAAAAAATCTAATATATAAAGCTGAGTGAGTGTGTGTGTGTGTGTGTGTGTGTGTGTGTGTGTCTCCGCTAAAGAAATTCGCACCATTGCATTTATGATCACAAAATTTTGTAAAGACGCCTCATGTGACTCAGGGAACATCATAGACTATGTTTTGAGGAGAAACGTTAACCCTGTGCTTTACAGTTCTTCGCCAAAAAACCTGCCTCCATTAAAGTCAATGGAGCTGGGAACTACAGGTCATTAATAGCAGCTGTGAGTGGCTGCTATAGGCAACGAAGGACATTTTTAGTATAAGAAGCTTTTGTGTCAGTTAATAAGATTTTGTTGGAGAGGCGGATATACAGAGACAGAGAGAGATAGAGACACAGAGAGAGAGAAACAGAGAGAGACAGAAACAGAGAAAAAAAGACAGATTGATAGAGACACAGGGAGAAACAGAGAGACAGAAAGACAGAAAGAGAGATAGACAGAGAGACACACACAGAGAGAGACAGAGAAAAACAGAGACAAAGAGAAAGAGGCAGACAGGGAGCGAGAGAGAGAGACACAGACAGACAAAGACGGATAGAGAGACAGAGATAAACAGAGAAAGAGACAGACAGAGAGGGAGAGACAGAGAGAGATAGTTAAAGAGAAAGACAGACAGACAGATAAACGCCTAGAGAGAGAGGGAGACAGACAGAGAGAGAGGGAGGGAGACAGACAGAAGGAGGAAGACAGACAGAGGGAGGGAGGAAGACAGACAGAGGGAGGGAGGAAGACAGACAGAGAGGGAGGCGGACAGACAGAGAGAGAGGGAGGGAGACAGACAGAGAGAGAGGGAGGGAGACAGACAGAGAGAGAGGGAGGGAGACAGACAGAGAGAGAGGGAGGCGGACAGACAGAGAGAGAGGGAGGGAGACAGACAGAGAGAGAGGGAGGCGGACAGACAGAGAGAGAGGGAGGGAGGGAGACAGAGAGAGAGGGAGGGAGACAGACAGAGAGAGAGGGAGGCGGACAGACAGAGAGAGAGGGAGGGAGGGAGACAGAGAGAGAGGGAGGCGGACAGACAGAGAGCGAGGGAGGGAGACAGACAGAGAGCGAGGGAGGGAGAGAGAGGGAGGGAGACAGACAGAGAGAGAGGGAGGGAGACAGACAGAGAGAGAGGGAGGGAGACAGACAGAGAGAGAGGGAGGGAGACAGACAGACAAAGAGAGGGAGACAGAGAGAGAGGGGGAGGGAGACAGACAGAGAAAGAGGGAGGGAGACAGACAAAGAAAGAGGGAGGGAGACAGACAAAGAGAGAGGGAGGAAGACAGACAAAGAGAGAGGGAGGAAGACAGACAGAGAGAGAGGGAGGAAGACAGACAGAGAGAGAGGGAGGGAGACAGACAGAGAGAGAGGGAGGGAGACAGACAGAGAGAGAGGGAGGGAGACAGACAGAGAGAGAGGGAGGGAGACAGACAGAGAGAGAGGGAGGGAGACAGACAGAGAGAGAGGGAGGGAGACAGACAGAGAGAGAGGGAGGGAGACAGACAGAGAGAGAGGGAGGGAGACAGACAGAGAGAGAGGGAGGGAGACAGACAGAGAGAGGGAGACACACAGAGATGAAGAGTGAGAGAGTGGGAGAGAGACAGTTACTATCCCAGGCAACGCCAGGTACTACAGATAATGTACATATATTAATACTTTTCTGAGTCTTATAGTAAAACACCACATAGATATCAACTTGATCAAACTCAGCAGATAAGGAAATCAGAAAACGATAATGCGGTATCTATGTAATATTTATTCCTCCATTGAAATGCAGGAAGATAGTTTTACACAAACTTGGGGTACAACGTATAAGGACAGAAGATTTCCAAAAGATTCTTCTTACCGTTCTCTGACATTGATGTGGGCATTTCGAGTCCCTTCGCCGTATCAACAGAAGTTTCCTAAAACGAGAAAATAAAACCCCTGGTTTATCTTCTTCCCAATCAAAGGTCAAAATATTTTAATTACTTTTAACCTTTCCTCGTAACACAGGATTTTTGTTGCCCCTTTTTCTAATCCTGGTGGCCAAAACGGCATGAGATAGTCTAGATAAGGCAGAAGTAATGTTTTGTAGGGCAGTAGGATTAGATCCATTACTCTTGAGGCAATTGCTTTTTCGATACATTTTGAAGACAATAGTCGGCTAGCTTTAGAAGCAGCTGATTGGCATTGTGCGGTTATTTAGTTTGCAATTTCCACTGCAAAACTTTACATTAGTCCGCACTGTTCTTTATTTGCCAAGTGCATGTTTAAACATATTAAAGTTTAACTAAACCCTTCCGGAAACCATAAATCGAGTGTGTAGCCTCGTCCTACCACAGTCAAAAACATTATTACTTGACGTGAAGAAATCTCAGCTTCATCTACCTGATGATCCAGTGCGACATTTTGATTTTTTTCCAGACATTTCGATGTGTGTAGAGGACTGGGACATCTCTCTGGTGGGTTTCTTATACTGGATTCATCTATTGGAAATAATCAGAGTGACACAATATATTGGGGGAATCTAACTGAGCAGAGTTATGTAGAAATTTCGGCTAAAATTGTACTAAAAACTGGTCATCATGTTGTGTTCAAAGGCCCCGATTTATCATGGCTGACGTTTTAAGAAAAAGGTGCGTTGGAGTAAGATGCACCAAATTCATTAATAACCATGAGCCTTTTTTATTAATTTGGTGCATCTTTCAACTGGAGCACATTTGTGCCACTTTTGAGGTATAAATTATGAAGACGTTGTTGGTCGTGTTCAACAAGGCTCACTCCCAAACAAGCTTTTGCCCACTTTTTAAAAAGTTAGCCAGGACTAGAGTAAAAAATGCCAAAAGTCAAGATCTGGTAACATTGAAAACAGGTTTTTTTTATGCCTGGCGAAAACTGAATTGTGCCCCAAATTTATTATGATTTTTAGAGGTGGTTCACTACATATTTTTCAAAGCCACATCGATATAATGTTGAGAAACAAGGCTTCTCTCAAATAACTTGTGTTGCCAATTGTGCCTGTGAGTGGCGCTATTGCGGTCTGCTCGTCACTTTCTTGTGACCCCCTGGGCTCCGTGAATTTTGATATCCGGTTTGATTCCAGCTGACCTGACATCACCGCAGCCGGCCACAGTCTTCATGGCGTGACTGGGCTGTGGGCGGTGTTTCACCGCTCATCACAGCCTAGCGTCACAGCCCAGCATCTCACACTTTCTCCTTCACTGTAGGGCGCCGCAAGCAGGAGCGATGCTGGGCTGTGATGAGTAGTGAAACGCCGCCCACAGCCCATTCACTCAGGAAGCTTGGGGCCGGCCGCGGTGATGTCAGGTCAACTGGAAGTTGACTTGACATCACCGGACATCAGAGGTCACGGAGCCCATGCGGTCATGAGAACGGGATTAGAGGACCGCAATAGCGCTGCTCCCAGGCATTGTCTATTGCCAACACACGGTATTTGAGAGAAGCCTTGTTTCTCAACATTGTATCAATGTGGCTTGGAAAAATAAGTAGTGAACCAACCCTTTAACTCCAAATTAGATCATTTTTAAAAATGTCTAGTTGATGGATAAAAGTTGCAAAATGTGAGGGGTTTTCTTAAAGCCATGGCCTGGTGCAAGATAACCAGGTATGCGGTGACATAAGGAAATGAAAATAATCTAGCATCTAGCAAGATGTGCCAAATTCATATTCGAGAGTTCACCACTGTGATAAATTGGGCCGTTTCTGTCCAGTTTACTATTTACAGTGTCATTCGGGCATCTTTCTTATGAGATTTTCAGATTCACAAATCTGTTCCCTTCCCAAGATATCAATAAATCTGGTCCACCCTCCCGAATATATATAAGATGCATAAATCTAAGGGATTCATAAACCAGTTTTCTCCTCTTACCCACGGATGTGACGGACTGTTGATCCTTCATCATGACGTCCTTGTATCGATCCTTGTGTCCTTCTACAAACTCCCACTCCTCCATGGAGAAATAAACGGTGAAATCCTGACACCTTAAAGGAACCTGACATAGACAATGATACCATCATCCTCCTGACCCCATCATTGTGTAATGGCCCAGCGTTCCCGGCAGTGCTCACCTCTCCGGTCAGCAGCTCGGTGATCTTGTTGTTAAGTTCTAGAATCTTCTGCTCATGTATCAGAGATGGAAGTGGCGTCTTGGTGATTCTCTCGGTCTTGCTCCTTGCTTCTGACAGGTGGGGAGTTACACTCTCGGGTGACTTTTTCACTACTGTGTAATCCTATGTATGGCGAGACATATATCCTAATAAAGCCTTCACCCTTCCCGCCATTAACCTGTTTTATTCATAAAAGGGATGTCGTGTAGATCTCTCACCTCTCCTGTTATCAAGTAGATTATCTCAAGGGCGAGGTCTAATATATCTGCTGCCATGTGGTTTCGGTCTTTTGCCATCCTTGGTGGGTCATTGGCGAAAGGGATTATTGTCTTTCAAACAAAACTTAAGAAAAGGGTCCTGTACCGATGGAGCCTGAGAATAAAAACATGAAGGATTTTAAAAAAATAAAACATTTTACAATTACTGGAATAACCTACCCTTGGGATTGGTCATCAAAAACAGATGGGTGGGGGTCCGACACCTAACAGATGGACAGACCAGCTGTTAAAAGGTCCACACGTGTAGTGGAGGACACCGGGAACTGCAGAACAGCTCCCGTTCAAGTTTTTCAGGAGTCGGCCTCAACCCTTTGGTTTTAGTGAAGAGAAATCTTACTGCTTCAACATACAAGACTGTCGTGGACAGGCCCTCACTCAGTCTCCTTGATGTGGACGTTACTATAAATTTTGGAAAAACTTGGCTGTGCGGCTGGAGGAACAGTTTTTCGAGGTAGAACAGGTTTCTTATTAAACAATGCATTTTTACGCTAAATTGGTGTCTTTTCCAAGCTCAAATACAAGTTAAAAATCCAAGCAATATAAACCGTCTATGTCACTCTACAACTCAATTTCACACCCGCCCTACAATGAGGCTGCAGACTGAGCACAACACGTGTCTCCAACCTGTCCACACACCCAAGACGACTAATGGTGCCACTACTTACCCCGCAATTAGTGTTTATGAGACGCTTCTTTTGGGCAAAAAAGGTAAAACTATTAAAGTTTTAGGCTTTTATAAAAGGTCCAGTACTTAAAGGGAACCGGTCACCAAATTTGGCTATAAGCTGCGGCCACCACCAGTGAGCTCTTATATATACGGCATTCTAGAATACTGTATATAAGAGTGCAGGCCGCGCTGTATAACGTAGAAAACACTTATTATTATACTCACCTAGTGGCGGTCCGGTTCAATGGGTGTCGCTGCTCCCCGTTCCGGCGTCTCCTCTCTGCTGCGATCGCCGTTCTCCTTCTACCCATCCCAGTGTGGGTGACGCGTCCCACGTCATCCACACAGTGTCCTCCATTGAGGTCCTGCGCAGGTGCACTTTGACCTGCCTGGCTGAGGGCAAATCAAAGTACTGTAATGCGCAGGCGAGAGGAAAGGTTAAAGAGCACAATGCCGGCCTATGTGGATGATGTAGGAAGCGTCATGCACACGGGCCTCAGAAGAAGGAGGATGGCCATTGCAGCACAGAGGAGGCGCTGGACCTGTATATAAAGAGCCTATTGGTGGTGGCCACAGTTTATAGGCCCCAAATCTGGTGACAGGTTCCCTGTAGTGCTGCCACCACTTACCAAAAGGGCGTTAAAATCCAATGCCAATTATTGTTTACGGAGACACTTCTTTTGGGATAAAAAAAGGCAAAGCTATACTTAACGATCCTTTGTAAGAAAAGTCCTTTTCTGTTCCCAGGTACATGGGTAGATAGTGTAAAGAAATCCAATCCAACTGGCTTGAATTCCCAAATTGTGTCACTGTAATAGTCCATTGATCACATACAAGTCCAGCACTGAGCATGGGTTGTACCATAATCCTCCTCTTTCTTGGGTCCACCTATCTGGACTGGGCTTTATGGTTCCTGCACTGTGCCCAGTACACACCTTTCAAGCATCAAAAATGAGATATATAGATGGATATCAAACGTGTATGACAGATGTTACTGTCACAGGAGGTCGCTTATTTGGGGGCTTCCACTAGATTACATTGTGAATTACCATAGTAAAGGTGTGTGAGGGGTCAGAGGTAGAAGTCACACGCTATATGTGTTACTAAAAGGCAGGATGAGGGCGACATTTACACCTCACACAGGTCATTTCACATTTGGGACTTTGGAAGATATGGGGATTTAGACATGACTAATATTTCTATACAAGACAATACACATGAATCACAGTGGGCTATCTTCACGACAAAGACATTTAGCAAAATTGCAGCTTTCAGCTTGGTCTCTCTTCGTTTCATTGAAGCAGAAATGCCATCTGCGATTAAACCTCCTCTTTGGGACAGGCAAAATAGCAAGTTCTTGCACTCCCTTATAAAAATGCCAGGAGTTAAATCCCCACTTCTGTTCCCCATGACAGTGTCCAGTGCACAAGGTCCATACAGACAAGGAGGGGGAAGATCGTGACGGCCACACAGAGCTCTGACCTCAACCCCATTCAGACTGGAGATGTTGAGCCTGGCCTCTCCCCAACATCAGTGCCTAACCTCACAAATACTCTTCTGGATAAAGGGGCTAAAATTCTCACTGACACTTCCAAAATGTTGTAGAAATTCCTCCCAAGAGAGCCGGAGCTTTTATATCACCAGAAGACCGATCTCCATATTAATGTCTATGGTTGTAGAATGGGAGATCAAAAAAAACTCTTGAGGGCTCAAACATTTGTACATACTGTATAATGTATTGCTCCAAACTATCCCATACCCATAAACACACTAATCTGCTGAGTGTTTTTCACAGAGATAGAAGAGATAGAACTGGTGCCAGACATCTCTGAAGGAACTCTGCAGGAGATTGTCCCAAATATCATGGAGAACCAACCACAAACCTTCTGTGTATGAGGGTTCTATATATCCTATTGTCAATTCATGTAACCAAAGATTGTTCGTAATGACTGGCTGTAAAGGCGGCGTCACACGCTACGATATGTCGTCGGGGTCACGGATTCCGTGACGTACATCCGCCATCGTTAGACATATCGTAGCATGCAGGGCTGTGGAGTCGGAGTCGGAGCTCTTTTTGGTTGAGTCGGAGTCGGTATAAAATGCACCGACTCCTAAAATATATAATAAATTGGGGACAGTGTGCAATGCAGAATGTGCTGAATATTTTTTCATAGGAATTTGGGAAAGTTATGAAATGTCCTATAAATGGCTGTTCTATTCCTGATCTAAGGCTACAGTCACACAGCATTTTTGCTGCGCGTATTTTGAGGATATGTTTTTTAAAAAACTGCATCACCTGAAAAGTTTTTGAGCTCATAAATAATGCTTTCAATAGCAAAAGCAGATTAGAAAAACGCCACAAACTGACTGCTCATTCTTTGTGAGGAACCTCACAAAACGCTGTGTCTGAATGTCCTATCTTTTCACCCATTGCCTTTGCTGGGTGCCAGAGTCACCGCATTCCACTGAATTATTTTGCCATCAATGTTCAATATGTTTGTGACAAGAAAGAAATTGTTACCAAGACACTGGCAGTAAAAGATACTAAAGCTCATCACAGCAGCCAGTTTCTCCAGGCCTTAGTTGAAAAAGTTCTGCAAGTTTAGGAACTCAAAAAAGAACAGGTTTTTGCTATTGTAACGGACAATGCTTCAAACATAAGTACAATTACACTGATGAATGAGAGTAATGAACAACAGCTAGAAGAAGATTTAGGATTTAGTATGTTAGAGATAGAAGGCCACAGCGCTGTTCATGTAACTGAGGAACAAACAGATATTACAACAGAAGAACAGCAAAATGATACTTTAGGATTAGATGATCTTGTTGAAGCAATGCAAAGTCATGAAGATGTTTCTTGTACAGGGTAAAGCACCAGTTCCTATTGGTTTTTGGTCTTGAGTTATATATGGGCAAAGTTTGGCATAAATTTTATGTGACGCGTTTTACAAGCTACTTTGACACAAAATTGCGGCCGAAATATTGGTTTTGTCATAGCCGGTAATAATTTCATCATGTTTAGCAGCAAGAGTTGAGCTAGTATGCCAAATTTCAGCATCATAGCCAGTATAGAACTCTAATGGCTATGTGCCAAAGTTTGCAAAATCCTCTTAGCTGAAGCCGCAGCCTTGGGGGGGGGGCCTCCAGTGAAAGGTCAACACTGCCCAATATATTTGAGATCTGGCCCTAAAAATTTACAGAACCTCTTTTCAAACATACATGTACATCCTTAGAAATTTTCAGCAAAATCGGAGAACGTCGAGTGGGGACCACTGGTCCACTTGACACGGAATGACCCTATAGTAGTATAATGCAGCGCTGATAAACCCTGTCACTTACTCCTGCCCAGTGACCAAAGGCCCATATGATAAAGCAGTAACTGAAAATCACTGGAATGTGCCGGTGAATGGTGATCACACCAGAAACCGACCTCCTGCTGCGGAGGAATTCACACCGATTTATCACCAACTTGTATTAATGGACATACATACATTTCCCAACTAGGATTTAACCCCTTCACCCCCGGCCACTAAAACACCCTAATGACCGGGTCATTTTTTGCAATTCTGACCAGTGTCACTTTGGCAGGTTGTAACTCTGGAACGCTTCCACGCATCCCGGTGATTATGAGACTGTTTTTTCGTGACATATTGTACTTCATGATGGTTTAAATTTAGGCCGATATTTTTTTTTTTTGCGTTTATTTGTGGAAATTTCGGAAATTTGTCGAAAATTTCAAACTTTTTTGACCATAAATCCGAGTGATATGACATATAAAATAGTTAATAAATTACATTTCCCACTTCTTTACTTTCCATCAGCGCAATTTTCAAAACAAAGTTTCATTTCGTTAGGAAGTTAGAAGGGGTCAAAGTTCATCAGCAATTTCCCATTTTTCCAACAAAATTTACAAAACTATTTTTTTTTAGGGACCACATCACATTTGGAGTGACTTTGAGAGACCTAGAAAATACCCAAAAGTGACCCCATTCTAAAAACTGCACCCCTCACTCTGCTCACAACCACATCCAAGACGTTTATTAACCCTTTAGGTGCTTCAAAGGAACCAAAGCACTGTGAAAAGAAAAAAAATGATTTTTTTTTTTTTTACACAAAAATGTTACTTTAGCCATAAACGTTTGCATTTTCACAAGGGTATCATGAAAAAAATCCACTATAGTATATATTGTGCAATTTCTTCTGCGTACACCGATACCTCATATGTGGTGGAAATCAATTGTTTGGGCGCATGGCAGGGCTCAAAAGGGAAAGAGCGCCATTCTCATTTTTAAAAGCAAATTTGGCTGGAATCATTAGTGGACACCATGTCGGGTTTGGAGACCCCCCTGAGGTGCCTAAACTAGTGGAGCTCCCCCACAAGTGACCCCCATTTTGGAAACGAGACCCCTCAAGGAATTTATGTAGATGTTTGGTGAGCCCCTTGAATCCCCGAGGACTGGAAGGAAAATATGAAATTTATTTATTCACTAGCTGTACTACCCGACTTCGCCCGGGTTAATAACTGTTGTTAACAAAATAGAATGTATTAACAAAAATGTATTCTGCACACAAACACCACAAAACAAATAGAAATGTAATTATTAAAAAGGCAGAAACTAAGCGAATAGAAGCATTTCACAACATATATTTCAACACCACAGATATTCTACACAGATTTAACTAAATTGGCCAAGTAATGTGCTCCGTCTGTCTCTTTCCAGGTCTGTCTCTTTCCAGGTCTGCCTGTCTCTGTCTGTCTCTTTTTTTGTCTGTCTCTACCTCTCTGTTTCTTTCCCCATCTGTCACTTTCTAGGTCTGTCTCTTTCCCCATCTGTCTCCCTGTCTCTTTGTCTGTGTGTCTTTTCCTGTCTGTCTCTTTCCCTTTCTGCCTGTCTCTGTCTGCCTCTTTCCTTGTCTGTCTCTATTTCTCTGTCTCTTTCCCAGTCTGTCTCTACCAAGGTCTGTGTCTGTGACGCCCTGGCCAGCCAGGTAGTCACAGAAAGAGTTAAACCTCCTTGGTACCACCTGATCCCACAATGGTACAGTGAGGCAGCCACCCCCTCCCCTCCACAAAAGTCAGTCAGTGGAAGGAGAAGGAGAGGAGAGCAGACAGGGGTTGTGGCTCCTGGGCTGCTGGGGAAGTGGAGAAAGGAGAAAGCCGAGTCTTGGAGCTGAAGTAGAGAGTAGGCTCAGGGGCACCTGTAGTGGACCGGGGCAGGGTAGTGGCCCGCCGGTAGTGTGCACGGAACCCCGGACTTGTGCAAAGAGAGGACTTCCCCCGTCCAAAAACAGAGAAGGTGACTCTTAGCTGGAGTGCAGAGGAGAGAGGGCCCTGCTTCTTGTACCGGGTGTGGGATCCGAACACCACAGTACCAAAGGCCTACGGACACCGGCAATTTCTGGTTAAGTACTGGACTCTGTGTTTCCTGAACCTACACATGAAAGCAGCCTCTGCTCCCTGCAATCCCTGCCACCACCACAACTCCCACTGGGCCCCGGGACTACAACTCCCCTACACGTGGAGGGGATCCCACCTTGCTGCCCCACACCATCAGTTCCGGGCACGGTCCCCAGAGGCAGCGGCGGTGCCACCATCTCATCACCACAACCCACGGGTGGCGTCACAGACAATCTCCCTTTACATATTCCCCCTTTTCTTTGTTGTGGAGCCTGGGATCACAGACCGGGTTATGCCACCGTGATACCTCTAGAAGCAACCCCATTGGCCCGGTTCTGAGTACCCCCTATCCCTGGACGACACATGTCTTTTCCCATCTATCTTTGTCTGTCTCTCTGGCTGCCTCCTCCTTCCCTGTCTGTCGGTCTTTGTCCCTGTCTGTATGTCTGTCAGTCTCTTTCCAGGTCAGTCTCTATCTCTCTGTCTTTTTCCCTCTCTGTCTGTCTGTCTCTTTCACCGTCTGTCTCTGTCTGTCTCTCTCTGTCTCCCTCTATCCGTCTCCCCACCGACATCTTATTACCTCACATATAAGCTTCTTATACTATGAATGTCTTTTGTTCCTATAGCAACCACTCACAGCTCCTACTAATAACCTGTAGTTCCAGGCTCCATTTACTTTAATGAAGGCATGTTTTTTGGAGAGTAACTGTAAAGCGCGGGGTTAAATTTTCCTGTCAAAACATAGTCTACGACGTTCCCTCGGTCACATGAGGTGTCTGTGCAAAATGTTGTGATTGTAAATGCGACGGTGCGGATACACTTTTCGTTTCACTTTTTCCCCATTATGTAGATAGGGGCAAAATTGATTGGTAAATTGGAACGCGCGGGGTTAAAATTTCGCCTCACAACATAGCCTATGACGCTCTCGGCGTCCAGACGTGTGAGTGTGCAAAATTTTGTGGCTGTAGCTGCGACAGTGCAGATGCCAATCCCAGGCATACACACACACACACACACACACACACACACACACACACACAGCTTTATATATTATTTTTGTGAAGAAAAAAAAAACAAAAAACTGTTACTTTAGCCAGACAATTTTGCATTTTCACGTGTATCAGGATAAAATGCACCATAAAATTTATTGTGCAATTTCTCCTGAGTACACTGATATCAATTATTTGGGCGCACGACAGGGCTCAAAAGAGAAGGAGCGCATTTTTGAAATTTTCGAATTTTTTAAAGCAAAATTAGCTGGTATCATTAGTGGACGTCATGTTGGTTTGGAGACCCCCTGAGGTGCCTAAACAATGCAGTCACATGGGTAATCAGTGGACTAAGGCCATTCTCAGCAGAAAAAAAACACTTTGCGCTCCCACTAAATATACCGTATTTTACAGATTATAAAACACACCGGATTATAAATTGCACCCCACATTTAGAGGAAAAATGAAAAAAAAAAAAAAAAAAAGTGGGGCCTGTCTTACAATCCAGTGGTGTCTTACCAGGAGCAGGGTCACAGGAATCAGGGGCTGTGGTGGAATAGGGCAATGCTGTGGGCGCTATGCTGGGGCTGTAGGCGCTGTGCTGGGGATGCGCTGTGCTGGGGCTGCAGACTGAGGGCACTGCGCTGGTCTGCAGGCGCCATCCTGAAGATGTCAGCGGTGCAGACTTCAAATAATGGCGCCCGGAGTCAGCGCATGCATAGATGGAGCTCTCTGCTCAAGATCTCATCTGCGCATGTGCCGCTTACAGGCCATTGATCCTCCAGTAGCGGACTTAAGTAATATGGCGCCCGGAAGTGGCGCGTGCGCAGATGACATCTTAAGTCGAGAGCTCCATCTGTGCACAGCACAGCGCCTTTGGCCCACAGCTCCAGCACAACGCAGCTCCAGCACAACGCAGCTCCAGCACAGCGCCCGCAGCTCCAGCACAGTGCAGCTCCAGCACAGCGCCCGCAGCTCCAGCACAGCGCAGCCCCAGCACAACACCCGCAGCTCCAGCGTAGGTGGTAGATTCTCAGTCGTGTTACACGTGTACAGTATATACTTGTATTATATGCTTTATTATACCTGTAAGTTTCCTATAAGTGATGAGTGAGCATACTCACCCCAGCTCGTTACGTGATCAAGCCTCAAGCATTTGAGCTTGAAAATTTGCGAGTTTCCCATGGACTTCAATAATGCTCAGTACTTCAGTTGCATTGGACAAACCCAATAGTCAAAAGAGTAACGAGCAGTGGTGCTCACGCTCACTCACACTATTGTAGTGCTGGCGTTCCTGCGCTCCCCGCTCTCCTCCCCCTGCAAGGACATTTGGCGCCCCTGAGGCTGCCATCGCCACAGAGGTACTACACCTCAGTCAGAGATGTGGTGCCCCATCCTGGGTAAGAAAGAGGCCATCTGTCGGTTCACGCACCAAAAACCTGCAGACACTCAATTATTAGCTCACACATTAGATCAGGGCTGGGGCGGGTCCCATTAATGCTGCGACCAGTAATCTGGTTATGGCACGTAAAGGGAACCTGTCATCAGAAATTTGGCTTTCAACCTAAATGTTTCCCCCTCTGCAGCTCGTGGGCTGCATTCTAGCAAGGTTTCTATACTTTTTGTGCCCCCTTTTAAACCAAAATAAATACTTTATAAAGGTATACCTTTTGGTATGAAAATCTTGTAAATTCTCCATGGGGGCGGGCCGTCTGGCGTCCGTTGCTGTCCCCCCACGCTCCAAATCATCCTTCAGGACACTGCCCACTGCGCCCGAGGTCCCGTGCACGCCGGGACACCTGGTGACGTGGTCGCAGGCACGAGAGTATGGGCGGCGCTTTGATTGCATCGCAAGTGCCCGCCCATACTCTCGTGCCCGCCCTTTCCCCTCTGCCTCCAGCGTTCTGCACCGGCCAAATGACCAGACGTCACCTCCTTCCCATCGTACCCTGCAGCAGGAAATAGATTGGAGGTGTGGAGCAGGCCACCACAGGAGAAGCGGAGAGGATCTCAACGACGTACAGAGGGGAGAGCGCGCCCACGAGAGTATGGGCGCGCATTTGCGATGCAATCACAGCGCCGCCCATACTCTCGTGCCTGCGACCACGTCACCAGGTGTCCTGGCGTGCACGGGACCTCGGGCGCAGTGGGCGGCATCCTGAGGGATGATTTGGAGCATGGGGGACGGCGTAAGATACAGCAACGGACACCAGACGGCCCGCCCCCATGGAGAATTTACAAGATTTTCATACCAGAAGGTATACCTTTATAAAGTATTTATTTTGGTTTAAAAGGGGGCACAAAAAGTATAGAAACCTTACTAGAATGCAGCCCACGCGCTGCAGAGGGGGAAACATTTAGGTTGAAAGCCAAATTTCTGCTGACAGGTTCCCTTTAAGCCCTGTGCACTGTCTCTAGAACCATCCAGGGGGTGGAGCTTAGTGGCTGAGCTTTCTGAGGTAAAATGGGCGGAGCTAAGTTTGAAAGTAGACAGTTGACTGTTTACAGAGTAAGGTCAGTCAGAGGGAGGAGACGGACGAGGAGTGGGGGCCTAAGGGGTCCTCCTCAAGTCTGAGGAGATGGAAGAAAGGATCCCAGAGATTTAGGCTAGGTGTGTCAGACCCCCTATAGTCACATTTCACAGACAATAGCTCAAGGTGAAGGGATTGGTTGCTAACGGGGTCCTGGTCCCTAGGCTAAGACGATACTTCAGGACTTCCTAGGAACACCGGAGGCCAGGATGGCTGTACGCACCTTTGGGCCACAAGCAGCACACGAATCCGGTGGAAGGGGGCCACCAGAGGACCAGGGAGCCGGGCAGGCAGAAATCCCTTTGACAGTCCCCGTAGGGAGCCAGGCAGGCAGGAGTCCCACTAGTGAACGTGGTCCCTGGCTCAGGGCACTGTGTGTGGAGGCTCAGGACCGGAGAGTGAAAGTCAGCGCAGAGAGACGGCCAGGAAAGGCAAACAAAGGAGAACCGGTAGTGGCCTCGGACTTATTCGGGATCGGTGGTTGCCCATCACTGGGGATCCCAGCACACCGTGGATGGACTAAGATGGCTGTCAAGCTGGAATCAATACCGTGAGTAACAGACTTGTTGTATTTCCCTGGTGTCGTCTCCATTCCTCCTGCGCATATAATCAACGGTGATCTCAGGGCCTCACTCCACCTGTGGGGAGCAAGATTACCTCAGGTGCGCCCTCATCACCTGCCCCAGAAAACCCACAGCGCAGCGGCGGCCACATAGCCGCAAAACCACAGGTGGCGTCACCAGCTTTATTCCACTGTAATATAATCATCATCCCCCTTTATTTAAAAGACACCGCCAGGGTCACGGAGCCAGACCCCGCCACTGCTGACGTCCCCAGACTAGTCCTGCCCGGTTGCGATCACCCCGAGTCCTGGAGTTGGGTGTGTCAGACACACACTACTCACCGCCGCGGCCAGCTCTCACACTTGTCCCGGCGTCTCCTCACTCCTCCACGTGCGCGCTCTCTGCTTCCTCCTTCCGGGTCCTTTGCACAAGGCACAGGTCCTTCAAGAGTGTTCCTGGGGCATGTGCACCACTGCCCTTTTCTTAAAGGGGCAGGGCGTCACTCCCAGGAAGTGCCTCTCAACCTATTGCTGAGGGGCACTGCGTACATAAGGCTCTCTCCCACTAGGGGAGGTGCCTGATCAACGTGTTTAGCTAGTGTTTGTCCTAGCCAGCTAGTTGTCAGGTCCCTTGCCCGATGTACTCCGGTGGTCTCTGTCTACACTCGAGACTCAGCACTGTCTACTCCTGTGTCCAACTCTGCCCTGGGGGTCAGCTACCACAGTCCCTGCCCTGGGAGTAGCACCCTGGCGTCCGCCTTGCGGTGGATGTTTAGTCAAGCCCCTCCCACTAAAAGGGTAAGCCCGGGGTCCCCCTGTGGTCCAGTGGTTCCACTTTTGCTCGCCTGGCATCAAGCGTGACAACTATTTCCTACCATTTTCAGGATTCCTAATGTATTATTCATCTCTACCAAAAATATAGTGATTTCAATCATCCCAACTTCAGAATATACTTGATTCTCGCTTGTTTGGGGTCTGCACTGTAACTGCTATATTGATGTAGCTACGATCCACAATGGTAAAATCAATGCTAACAATATGTTTAAAAAAATACAGTAGGAACGTAGATTTGCTGATAACTGGGTTAGGTGAAAGATTAATCATCAGCAGCAGGGAGGAGGGACACTGAGGAGCTGTCAATCAGCCTCAGTAGGTGGAGATATTGCAGGGAGGAGGGGTACTAAGATGCTGCCAATCAGGCAGGATACACAGATTCAGAAGCAGCAGGGAGGAGGGACACTGAGGAGCTGTCAATTAACAATCAGCAGTAGCAGAGAGGAGGGGCACTCAGACTAGGTGGGTGTAGATTCAGCAGCAGGGAGGAGGGATATTGAGGACATGTCAGATACACTCAGCAGCAGCAAAGAGGAGGGACACTGAGGAGCTGTCAATCAGTGTACATTTAGCAGCAGCAGAGTGGAGGGGCACTCAGGCTATGTTGGCGTAGATTCAGCAGCAGGGACACTGAGGAGCTGTCAATCAGCCTCAGTAGGTGAAGTTTTTGCAGGGAGGAGGGGTGCTAAGATGCTGTCAGTCAGGCAGGATACACAAATTTGGAAGCAGCAGGGAGGAGGGACACTGAGAAGCTGTCAATTAGTCTACATTCAGCAGTAGCAGAGAGCAGGGGCATTCACATTAGGTAAGCATAGATCCAGCAGCAGAGAGGAGGGACACTTAGGAGCTGTCAATTAGTCTACATTCAGCAGTAACAGATAGGAAGGGTACTCAGACTAGGTGGGTGTAGAATCAGCAGCAGGGAGGAGGTACACTGAGGAGCTGTCAGTCTACATTCAGCAGAGAGAACGGGCACTCAGAATAGGTGGATGTAGAATCAGCAGCAGGGAGGAGGTACACTGAGGAGCTGTCAGTCTACATTCAGCAGAGAGAACGGGCACTCAGAATAGGTGGGTGTAGAATCAGCAGCAGGGAGGAGGTACACTGAGGAGCTGTCAGTCTACATTCAGCAGAGAGAACGGGCACTCAGAATAGGTGGATGTAGAATCAGCAGCAGGGAGGAGGGACACTGAGGAGCTGTCAGTCTACATTCAGCAGAGAGAACGGGCACTCAGAATAGGTGGATGTAGAATCAGCAGCAGGGAGGAGGTACACTGAGGAGCTGTCAGTCTACATTCAGCAGAGAGAACGGGCACTCAGACTAGGTGGGTGTAGAATCAGCAGCAGGGAGGAGGGACACTGAGGAGCTGTCAGTCTACATTCAGCAGAGAGAACGGGCACTCAGAATAGGTGGATGTAGAATCAGCAGCAGGGAGGAGGGACACTGAGGAGCTGTCAGTCTACATTCAGCAGAGAGAACGGGCACTCAGAATAGGTGGATGTAGAATCAGCAGCAGGGAGGAGGGACACTGAGGAGCTGTCAGTCTACATTCAGCAGAGAGAACGGGCACTCAGAATAGGTGGATGTAGAATCAGCAGCAGGGAGGAGGGACACTGAGAAGCTGTCAGTCTACATTCAGCAGTAGCAGAGAGGAGGGGGACTCAGACTAGGTGGACATAGGTTCAGCAGCAGGGAGGAGGGACACTGAGGAGCTGTCAGTCTACATTCAGCAGTAGCAGAGAGGAGGGGGACTCAGACTAGGTGGACATAGGTTCAGCAGCAGGGAGGAGGGACACTGAGGAGCTGTCAGTCTACATTCAGCAGAGAGAACGGGCACTCAGAATAGGTGGATGTAGAATCAGCAGCAGGGAGGAGGGACACTGAGAAGCTGTCAGTCTACATTCAGCAGTAGCAGAGAGGAGGGGGACTCAGACTAGGTGGACATAGGTTCAGCAGCAGGGAGGAGGGACACTGAGGAGCTGTCAGTCTACATTCAGCAGTAGCAGAGAGGAGGGGGACTCAGACTAGGTGGACATAGGTTCAGCAGCAGGGAGGAGGGACACTGAGGAGCTGTCAGTCTACATTCAGCAGAGAGAACGGGCACTCAGAATAGGTGGATGTAGAATCAGCAGCAGGGAGGAGGTACACTGAGGAGCTGTCAGTCTACATTCAGCAGAGAGAACGGGCACTCAGAATAGGTGGATGTAGAATCAGCAGCAGGGAGGAGGGACACTGAGGAGCTGTCAGTCTACATTCAGCAGTAGCAGAGAGGAGGGGGACTCAGACTAGGTGGACATAGGTTCAGCAGCAGGGAGGAGGGACACTGAGGAGCTGTCAGTCTACATTCAGCAGTAGCAGAGAGGAGGGGGACTCAGACTAGGTGGACATAGGTTCAGCAGCAGGGAGGAGGGACACTGAGGAGCTGTGAATCGGTCTAGGTTGTGGAGAGATTCAGCAGGAGGGACACTGAAGACCATCAGAGCCAGTGTAAACTTTCTAAAAGAATTATTCATCCATTTTTAGCCACATATTCACAGTAAGTACACCAGCCCCATCAGCTGGAAGAGGCGTATGTAATAATGTATGCAGAGTGATTACATCTACTTAGGATTCACTTTAAACGTGACAGGATTCAAATATGCGATTAGGATATAGTCACCTCAGCAATATATATATATACCTGCGGGCAGACTGCTGGTCATGTGACTGCACGGAGCCAATGGAGACAGTAGAAAAACAGCCCATTCATCTACAATGTGTTTCTGATATATTGTGCTCGTAGAAGCAAAGAAAAACCACAGCGATGCAGCCTCAGTACAGGACAGCAGCAGCAGCAGCGTCCATTCAGCCTGTGTCCCCACCCGGCACCCGTCACATGAAGCAATGGCTGTGACTCACTCACCGGCGCTCTCCGGACACTGATCACTCGTCTCCTGCCAGGATCGCACCGGCTCAGTCACTGATATGTAACGGTCTCCTGCCAGGACCGAAGCTACTCAGACAGAGAGGCACACGTTACCCTGCCAGGACCTCAACAACCCAGTCACATGGTGCATTTACACCAATCAGTGAGCACAATCCACACTCACTACAAAAGGACCTTTGAGCTGCGACTCGGCAATAGATCATCCTCCTGACAGCTGTGTATCCAGCACTATATGTATACAGTATATACAGCACTATATGTATACAGTATATGCAGCACTATACGTATACAGTATATACAGCACTATACATATACAGTATATACAGCACTATATATATACAGTATATACAGCACTATACGTATACAGTATATACAGCACTATACGTATACAGTATATACAGCACTATATGTATACAGTATATACAGCACTATACATATACAGTATATGCAGCACTATACGTATACAGTATATACAGCACTATACGTATACAGTATATACAGCACTATACATATACAGTATATACAGCACTATACGTATACAGTATATACAGCACTATACATATACAGTATATACAGCACTATACGTATACAGTATATACAGCACTATAGGTATACAGTATATACAGCACTATATGTATACAGTATATACAGCACTATACGTATACAGTATATACAGCACTATACATATACAGTATATCCAGCACTATATGTATACAGTATATACAGCACTATATGTATACAGTATATACAGCACTATACGTATACAGTATATACAGCACTATACGTATACAGTATATACAGCACTATACATATACAGTATATCCAGCACTATATGTATACAGTATATACAGCACTATATGTATACAGTATATACAGCACTATACGTATACAGTATATACAGCACTATACGTATACAGTATATACAGCACTATACATATACAGTATATACAGCACTATACGTATACAGTATATACAGCACTATATGTATACAGTATATACAGCACTATACGTATACAGTATATACAGCACTATACATATACAGTATATACAGCACTATATGTATACAGTATATACAGCACTATACGTATACAGTATATACAGCACTATACGTATACAGTATATACAGCACTATATGTATACAGTATATACAGCACTATACATATACAGTATATACAGCACTATATGTATACAGTATATACAGCACTATACGTATACAGTATATACAGCACTATACGTATACAGTATATACAGCACTATACATATACAGTATATACAGCACTATATGTATACAGTATATACAGCACTATACATATACAGTATATACAGCACTATATGTATACAGTATATACAGCACTATACATATACAGTATATACAGCACTATATGTATACAGTATATACAGCACTATACGTATACAGTATATACAGCACTATACGTATACAGTATATACAGCACTATACATATACAGTATATCCAGCACTATATGTATACAGTATATACAGCACTATATGTATACAGTATATACAGCACTATACGTATACAGTATATACAGCACTATACGTATACAGTATATACAGCACTATACATATACAGTATATACAGCACTATACGTATACAGTATATACAGCACTATATGTATACAGTATATACAGCACTATACGTATACAGTATATACAGCACTATACATATACAGTATATACAGCACTATATGTATACAGTATATACAGCACTATACGTATACAGTATATACAGCACTATACGTATACAGTATATACAGCACTATATGTATACAGTATATACAGCACTATACATATACAGTATATACAGCACTATATGTATACAGTATATACAGCACTATACGTATACAGTATATACAGCACTATACGTATACAGTATATACAGCACTATACATATACAGTATATACAGCACTATACATATACAGTATATACAGCACTATATGTATACAGTATATACAGCACTAAAGCTATACAGTATATACAGCACTATACATATACAGTATATACAGCACTATACATATACAGTATATACAGCACTATATGTATACAGTATATACAGCACTATACGTATACAGTATATACAGCACTATACATATACAGTATATACAGCACTATACATATACAGTATATACAGCACTATATGTATACAGTATATACAGCACTATATGTATACAGTATATACAGCACTATACATATACAGTATATACAGCACTATATGTATACAGTATATACAGTATATACAGCACTATATGTATACAGTATATACAGCACTAAAGCTATACAGTATATACAGCACTATATGTATACAGTATATACAGCACTATATGTATACAGTATATACAGCACTATACATATACAGTATATACAGCACTATATGTATACAGTATATACAGCACTATACGTATACAGTATATACAGCACTATATGTATACAGTATATACAGCACTATACGTATACAGTATATACAGCACTATACATATACAGTATATACAGCACTATACGTATACAGTATATACAGCACTATATGTATACAGTATATACAGCACTAAAGCTATACAGTATATACAGCACTATACATATACAGTATATACAGCACTATACATATACAGTATGTACAGCACTATATGTATACAGTATATACAGCACTAAAGCTATACAGTATATACAGCACTATACATATACAGTATATACAGCACTATACATATACAGTATATACAGCACTATATGTATACAGTATATACAGCACTATATGTATACAGTATATACAGCACTATACATATACAGTATATACAGCACTATATGTATACAGTATATACAGCACTAAAGCTATACAGTATATACAGCACTATATGTATACAGTATATACAGCACTATACGTATACAGTATATACAGCACTATACATATACAGTATATACAGCACTATATGTATACAGTATATACAGCACTATACATATACAGTATATACAGCACTATATGTATACAGTATATACAGCACTATATGTATACAGCATATACAGCACTAAACATATACAGTATATACAGCACTATACGTATACAGTATATACAGCACTATATGTATACAGTATATACAGCACTATATGTATACAGTATATACAGCACTATATACAGCACTATACATATACAGTACATACAGCACTATATGTATACAGTATATACAGCACTATACATATACAGTATATACAGCACTATATGTATACAGTATATACAGCACTATACATATATAGTATATACAGCACTATATGCATACAGTATATACAGCACTAAAGCTATACAGTATATATAGCACTATACATATACAGTATATACAGCACTATACATATACAATATATACAGCACTATATGTATACAGTATATACAGCACTATACATATACAGTATATACAGCACTATATGTATACAGTATATACAGCACTATACATATACAGTATATACAGCACTATACGTATACAGTATATACAGCACTATACGTATACAGTATATACAGCACTATACATATACAGTATATACAGCACTATACATATACAGTATATACAGCACTATACATATACAGTATATACAGCACTATATACAGCACTATACGTATACAGTATCTACAGCACTATATGTATACAGTATATACAGCACTATACGTATACAGTATATACAGCACTATACATATACAGCATATACAGCACTATACATATACAGTATATACAGCACTATACATATACAGCATATACAGCACTATACATATACAGTATATACAGCACTATACATATACAGCATATACAGCACTATACATATACAGTATATACAGCACTATACATATACAGTATATACAGCACTATATGTATACAGCACTATACAGTACTATACAGCATATACAGCACCATACATACAGTTAGGTCCAGAAATATTTGGACAGTGACACAATTTTGGCGAGTTGGGCTCTGCATGCCACCACATTGGATTTGAAATGAAACCTCTACAACAGAATTCAAGTGCAGATTGTAACGTTTAATTTGAAGGTTTGAACAAAAATATCTGATAGAAATTGTAGGAATTGTCACATTTCTTTACAAACACTCCACATTTTAGGAGGTCAAAAGTAATTGGACAAATAAACCAAACCCAAACAAAATATTTTTATTTTCAATATTTTGTTGCGAATCCTTTGGAGGCAATCACTGCCTTAAGTCTGGAACCCATGGACATCACCAAACGCTGGGTTTCCTCCTTCTTAATGCTTTGTCAGGCCTTTACAGCCGCAGCCTTCAGGTCTTGCTTGTTTGTGGGTCTTTCCGTCTTAAGTCTGGATTTGAGCAAGTGAAATGCATGCTCAATTGGGTTAAGATCTGGTGATTGACTTGGCCATTGCAGAATGTTCCACTTTTTTGCACTCATGAACTCCTGGGTAGCTTTGGCTGTATGCTTGGGGTCATTGTCCATCTGTACTATGAAGCGCCGTCCAATCAACTTTGCGGCATTTGGCTGAATCTGGGCTGAAAGTATATCCCGGTACACTTCAGAATTCATCCGGCTACTCTTGTCTGCTGTTATGTCATCAATAAACACAAGTGACCCAGTGCCATTGAAAGCCATGCATGTCCATGCCATCACGTTGCCTCCACCATGTTTTACAGAGGATGTGGTGTGCCTTGGATCATGTGCCGTTCCCTTTCTTCTCCAAACTTTTTTCTTCCTATCATTCTGGTACAGGTTGATCTTTGTCTCATCTGTCCATAGAATACTTTTCCAGAACTGAGCTGGCTTCATGAGGTGTTTTTCAGCAAATTTAACTCTGGCCTGTCTATTTTTGGAATTGATGAATGGTTTGCATCTAGATGTGAACCCTTTGTATTTACTTTCATGGAGTCTTCTCTTTACTGTTGACTTAGAGACAGATACACCTACTTCACTGAGAGTGTTCTGGACTTCAGTTGATGTTGTGAACGGGTTCTTCTTCACCAAAGAAAGTATGCGGCGATCATCCACCACTGTTGTCATCCGTGGACGCCCAGGCCTTTTTGAGTTCCCAAGCTCACCAGTCAATTCCCTTTTTCTCAGAATGTACCCGACTGTTGATTTTGCTACTCCAAGCATGTCTGCTATCTCTCTGATGGATTTCTTCTTTTTTTTCAGCCTCAGGATGTTCTGCTTCACCTCAATTGAGAGTTCCTTAGACCGCATGTTGTCTGGTCACAGCAACAGCTTCCAAATGCAAAACCACACACCTGTAATCAACCCCAGACCTTTTAACTACTTCATTGATTACAGGTTAACGAGGGAGACGCCTTCAGAGTTAATTGCAGCCCTTAGAGTCCCTTGTCCAATTACTTTGGTCCCTTGAAAAAGAGGAGGCTATGCATTACAGAGCTATGGTTCCTAAACCCTTTCTCCGATTTGGATGTGAAAACTCTCATATTGTAGCTGGGAGTGTGCACTTTCAGCCCATATTATATATATAATTGTATTTCTGAACATGTTTTTGTAAACCGCTAAAATAACAAAACTTGTGTCACTGTCCAAATATTTCTGGACCTAACTATTCAGTATATACAGCACTATACATATATAGTATATACAGCACTATACATATACAGTTTATACAGCACTATATGTATACAGCACTATACAGTACTATACAGCATATACAGCACCATACATATACAGTTTATACAGCACTATATGTATACAGCACTATACAGTACTATACAGCATATACAGCACCATACATATACAGTATATACAGCACTATACATATATAGTATATACAGCACTATACATATACAGTTTAAACAGCACTATATGTATACAGCACTATCCAGTACTATACAGCATATACAGCACCATACATATACAGTATATACAGCACTATATGTATACAGCACTATACATATACAGTATATACAGCACTATACGTATACAGTATATACAGCACAGGGTATGCAGGCAGCTAGGACCTAGGAGGAGAGCTGAACAGGGTTTGCAGGCAGCTAGGACCCAGGAGGAGAGCTGAGCAGGGTGTGCCGGCAGCTAGGACCCAGGAGGAGAGCTGAACAGGGTGTGCAGGCAGCTAGGACCCAGGAGGAGAGCTGAACAGGGTTTGCAGGCAGCTAGGACCCAGGAGGAGAGCTGAACAGGGTGTGCAGGCAGCTAGGACCCAGGAGGAGAGCTGAACAGGGTTTGCAGGCAGCTAGGACCCAGGAGGAGAGCTGAACAGGGTGTGCAGGCAGCTAGGACCCAGGAGGAGAACTGAACAGGGTGTGCAGGCAGCGAGGACCCAGGAGGAGAGCTGAACAGGGTGTGCAGCTAATGTTCACACATCAGTTTTTGCCATCAGGCGCAACGCCGGATGCGTTTTTTCCCCCATAGACTTTTATTAGCGCCGGATTGCGTCGGATGGCCTTGCGTTCCATCCGGTTTTCGCTGGATCCAGTAAAATTTGCTTGTCCGGCGGCCGGATGGAACGCTGAGGTGAACGTTTTTTTGTCCGGCAAAAACACAGATCGCGCCGGATCCGGCACCGTACGGCGTGTTTTATAATGCGAGCCTATGGACGCTGGATCCGGGTTCATCCGTCATATGCCGGAAGCCGGTTTCTGTTTTTTGTTTCTGGGCATGCCCAGACGGTGTGTAAATAGTCTCTCTCTTTCTCTGTCGGTCGGTCCGTCGGTCTCTCTCTCTCTGTCGGTCAGTCTCTCCCTCCCTCCTTTATACTCACCGATCACCGTCACGCCACTGCACGGCTGTCACACTTCTCTGGCGGGTTCTCCTCTTTTGAAAATGCCGGCTGCTCATTATTCCATCTAGTATTCACTGCTTCCCCTGCCCACTGGTGCCTATGATTGGTTGCAGTCAGACACGCCCCCACGCTGAGTGACAGCTGTCTCACTGCAACCAATCACAGCCACCAGTGGCCAGGTCTATATAGTGCAGTAAAATAAATAATTTTAAAAAAAACGGCGTGCGGTCCCCCCCAAGTTTGATATAGCCAAGATAAAGCCACACAGCTGAAGGCTGGTATTCTCAGGATGGGGAGCTGCACGTTATGGGGAGCACCCCAACCTAAAAATATCAGCCAGCAGCCGCCCAGAATTACCGCATCCATTAGATGCCACAGTCCCGGGACTCTACCCGGCTCATCCCGAATTCCCCTTGTGCGGTGGCAATCGAGGTAATAAGTAGTTAAATGGCAGCAGCCCATCGCTGCCACTAAGTCCTAGGTTAATAATGGCAGTCGTCTCCCCGAGATACCTTCCATGATTAACCTGTAAGTGAAAGTAAATAAGCACATACACCCGAAAAAATACTTTATTTGAAATAAAAGACAAAAAAACCCCTCTTTCACCACTTTATTAAAATCCCCAAATACCCCTCCAGGTCCGACGTAATCCACACGAGGTCCCACGACGCTTTCAGCTTTGCTACATGAAGCTAACAGGGAGCGTTATAGAACACGACCGCTCTGTGTCAGCTCCACGCAGCAACTGAAGTGAGCCGCGCTGTCACCGGAGACTTCACTCAGGTAGTGCCGGTGTGTGTGCTGGGATGATGATGAGTGCGGTAGTGCTTGTGTGTGCTGGGATGATGATGAGTGCGGTAGTGCTTGTGTGTGCGGTGATGATGATGAGTGCGGTAGTGCCTGCGTGTGTGCGAGGATGATGATGGGTGCGGTAGTGCCGGGGTGTGTGCGGTGATGATGATGAGTGCGGTAGTGCTTGTGTGTGCGGTGATGATGATGAGTGCGGTAGTGCCTGTGTACCACCTCGCGGGCTCGGCCGGCTGCCGAGCCGCTCGGATCCGTGCTCGTATGGTGAGTGGCTCGAGCTTTTCACGGACCCGGGGGTCACGTCGCTCTGCAAGGGGGTTGGCGCTACGCGCAGGGATTTCGGTAGGGAGTTCCACGGCCAGGGCCGCGGTGGTTTGTAGGGAATTTAAGTTCATGACGCCACCCACGGTTTGTGGTGAATAGATGGACACCACCGCTGCCGTTGACTAGTATCCCGGGGACGATGTTGCGCAGCTTGGTGTTGACCCCTCCGTGGGCAGGGGAGTGATGGTCCCGGGGGAGGTGCTGCGGCGGGGGGATGGATGGTGCTGGCGTGTCGGTGCGGTGCGGCGCGGAGCGCGGCCCGAAGGCACTGGTGTACTCACTATGATACAACACACTGGAGTCTCTGGTAAACCAAACCGGATGATGAACGGGGCCCGCAGCCGGCTGCAGCTTCCCCTTAACAGGTCGGTGGTTTCCGCCTTTCTCCTGCACCTCTTCAATGTGAACATTATGACTCCTATGCCTAAGCAACGGTAGTCCGCTCCCCGGCTTGCTGTGTGTTGAGAGAGCCCTGTTTGCCCGCAGACGCTGGCCCCTTGGGTCTCTATGCCTTGGCGGTGGCTTTACCCTAATGGTTGGGCTGTTGTCTTCGGTCGGGTCTTGTGTGGGAAAGGTCCTAAAGTCCAGTCCTCAATCAGTTGATTCGACTTAGCCTAGTGGTTTCTGGGCTTCGTACTGGGTCTGAGTACCCCTCCTGGTGCTCCGGTTTCCAATCGGCTCCCCGGTTCGGTACCCGGGACGACCCGACCAATCCAGGGCGTCACACCTGCGTGTGTGCGGGGATGATGATGGGGGCGGTAGTGCCGGGGTGTGTGCGGGGATGATGATGGGGGCGGTAGTGCCGAGGTGTGTGCGGGGATGATGATGGGGGCGGTAGTGCCGAGGTGTGTGCGGGGATGATGATGGGTGTGGTAGTGCCGGGGTGTGTGCGGTGTTGATGAGTGTGGTAGTGTCGGGGTATGTCCAGGGATGATGGGTGCGGTAGTGTCGGGGTGTGTGCGGTGTTGATGAGTGCGGTAGTGTCGGGGTGTGTGCGGTGATGATGAGTGCGGTAGTGTCGGGGTGTGTGCGGTGATGATGAGTGCGGTAGTGTCGGGGTGTGTGCGGTGATGATGACTGCGGTAGTGCCGGGGTGTGTGCGGTGATGATGAGTTCGGTAGTGTCGGGGTGTGTGCGGTGATGATGACTGCGGTAGTGCCGGGGTGTGTGCGGTGATGATGAGTGCGGTAGTGTCGGGGTGTGTGCGGTGATGATGAGTGCGGTAGTGTCGGGGTGTGTGCGGTGATGATGAGTGCGGTAGTGTCGGGGTGTGTGCGGTGATGATGAGTGCGGTAGCGTCGGGGTGTGTGCGGTGATGATGAGTGCGGTAGCGTCGGGGTGTGTGCGGTGATGATGAGTGCGGTAGCGTCGGGGTGTGTGCGGTGATAATGAGTGCGGTAGCGTCGGGGTGTGTGCGGTGATGATGAGTGCGGTAGCGTCGGGGTGTGTGCGGTGATGATGAGTGCGGTTGTGTTGGGGTGTGTGCGGTGATGATGAGGGCAGTAGTGTCAGGGTGTGTGCGGTGATGATGAGTGCGGTAGTGTCGGGGTGTGTGCGGTGATGATGAGTGCGGTAGTGTCGGGGTGTGTGCGGTGATGATGAGTGCGGTAGTGTCGGGGTGTGTGCGGTGATGATGAGTGCGGTAGTGTTGGGGTGTGTGCGGTGATGATGAGTGCGGTAGTGTCGGGGTGTGTTCGGTGATGATGAGTGCGGTAGTGTCGGGGTGTGTGCGGTGATGATGAGTGCGGTAGTGTCGGGGTGTGTGCGGTGATGATGAGTGCGGTAGTGTCGGGGTGTGTGCGGTGATGATGAGTGCGGTAGCGTCGGGGTGTGTGCGGTGATGATGAGTGCGGTAGCGTCGGGGTGTGTGCGGTGATGATGAGTGCGGTAGCGTCGGGGTGTGTGCGGTGATAATGAGTGCGGTAGCGTCGGGGTGTGTGCGGTGATGATGAGTGCGGTAGTGTCGGGGTGTGTGCGGTGATGATGAGTGCGGTAGTGTCGGGGTGTGTGCGGTGATGATGAGTGCGGTAGTGTTGGGGTGTGTGCGGTGATGATGAGTGCGGTAGTGTCGGGGTGTGTTCGGTGATGATGAGTGCGGTAGTGTCGGGGTGTGAAACGTGAACATAGTGTGAAAGCAGCCTAAGGGTAAGTTCACACAGTGCGTTTTTGCGCAGTTTTCGGGTGCGTTTTTGCTCAGAAAACTGCATGACTTTGCTTCCCCAGCAAAGTCTATGGGTTTTCATTTTTGCTGTCTGCACACAGCGTATTTTTTCAGCTGCGTTTTTGTGGTGCCACAAAAACGCAGCATGTCAATTATTCCCGCGTTTTTCACTGCGCTTTTCATCCATTGAGTGCAATGGGATGTTGAAAGACGCAATGAGAAACGCAAATAGGTGCGTTTTGGTGCGTTTTAGTGCGTTTCTAAGACCAAAAACGCAGCTATAAACGCAGGAGGTGGGTAGTAAAGTGACATGTACAGGAAGAGGATTCCTTCTGTCAGTAAACACAGAAGCGTGAATCCTCCCGGTACCGTCACCGCGGCGTCCACCTCCCATCCTGTGCATGTATGCTGCCGTGCGGCGCCATGTCTGGGCGGGAGGTGGAAGCGGCTGCGAAAACAAAAGTGAACAGTAGAAAAAAAAAGAAGTTATACTCACCTGTCTACAGACTCCCTGTGCCATGCCCGCTCCCAGATCCTCCCGGTATCGCCGCTCCGGCAGTGTGCAGTCTCCCCGGGTACGTATGCCTGCAGGATGCAGGACCTGGCGATGGATCACCTGATGCAGTCACCTGACGCGTCAGCTGATCGTAAGTCTCGGGCTGACGCCAGCGCCCGGCCGGTTTAACCTGTCAGCTGATGCGTCAGGAGACTTCATCCCTTATTACCAGCAGCTGCTGCAGCGATCGGACAGGATCAGACTCCGCTGCAGGAGCTGCCGGTAATCAGCACATAAGTGAGTATTTTTCTTTTTTTTTTTCTTTTGCACCGATGCATCTGCTGATTGTATAAACGGCTTTTATGCAATCAGCTGATGTGTGATGTGATTCAGGCACTTGATCCTGACACATCATCTGATCACTTTGCCTTCCAGCAAACCGATCAGATGATATTGGATCCGGATTGGACGGCGCGGGACCCTTCACCCAGGATTACTGCGGAGGGGGGTTCTTTATTTCAATAAAGATGGAGTCACTAATTGTGTTGTTTTATTTCTAATAAAAATATTTTTCTGTGTGATGTGTTTTTTGTATCTTTACTAGAAATTCATGGTGGCCATGTCTAATATTGGCGTGACACCATGAATTTCGGGCTTAGGGCCAGCTGATAATATACAGCTAGCCCTAACCCCATTATTACCCAGTGAGCCACCCGGCATCAAGGCAGCTGGAAGAGTTGGATACAGCGCCAGAAGATGGCGCTTCTATGAAAGCGCCATTTTCTGGGGCGGCTGCGGACTGCAATTCACAGCGGGGGTGCCCAGAAAGCATGGGCACCCTGCACTGTGGATTCCAATCCCCAGCTGCCTAGTTGTACCCGGCTGGACACAAAAATTAGGCGAAGCTCACGTCATTTTTTTTTTAATTATTTCATGAAATTCATGAAATAATTAAAAAAAAAAGGGCTTCTCTATATTTTTGGTTCCCAGCCGGGTACAAATAGGCAGCTGGGGGTTGGGGGCAGCCCGTACCTGCCTGCTGTACCCGGCTAGCATACAAAAATATGGCGAAGCCCACGTCATTTTTTTTGTTTGGGGGGGCAAAGAAATCCTGCATACAGTCCTGGAAGGAGGATGCTGAGCCTTGTAGTTCGACAGCTGCTGTCTGCTCTCCTGCATACACTATTGGATGGAGGATGCTGAGCCTTGTAGTTCTGCAGCTGCTGTCTGCTCTCCTGCATACACTATTGGATGGAGGATGCTGAGCCTTGTAGTTCTGCAGCTGCTGTCTGCTCTCCTGCATACACTATTAGATGGAGGATGCTGAGCCTTGTAGTTCTGCTCCCCCTGACTCTCCCTCCAGCATTAAGTCCTGGATGGAGCATGCTGAGCCTTGTAGTTCTGCAGCTGTCTGCTCTCCTGCATACACTATTGGATGAAGTAAGCTGAGCCTTGTAGTTCTGCAGCTGTCTGCTCTCCTGCATACACTAGTGGAGAATGAAGAACATATTGAAGAAGGAAATGACATCAGACCTTTTTTTTTTTGTTCACTGATAAAAAACGCATAAAGATGCAGTGAGCAAAAACGCAGCAAAACGCAGCAAAAAACGCACCAAATCGCGGTAAAACGCGCACGTTTTTTTGCCGCGTTTTTTGCCGCGGGTGCGTTTTTGTGCGTTTTTTGCAGCAAAAAACGCACAAAAACGCAGAGTCAAAAAACGCAGTGTGTGAACCTAGCCTTAGAATGATGCAGCAGCTCTGCCAGGCAGGAGATCATGTGGTCGGTAGCTGATAGAAGTATTGCCAATGCTTCCATCTTTGCATATTACCGGCCAGTGCTGTGCACCTGCAGGAGAGGAAACAAGTGGTAAGTACACTGTGTCCTCTCCCCAATGTGTCCTCCTGATCTACCGTGTGCCTGCAGCATTGAGAAGCAAACACACGGGAGTCAGAGAAACCGCTAGAAGAGCACAGGCTCCGGTGCTGGGGGGAGCAGCGCTGGGGAGATTCATTACCTCAGCAGCAGCACAGAGACTAGTTTCGGGCAGCACGCTCTGCTCTGTAATGCTCACATCACGTGTTAGGATGGTAGTAGGGAAAAGGAGCGAGGCGGGAGAGAGTGGGCGGAGCCACGGGATACAGACCTCCCGCCCGGGGCAACGGGACAAACCCTGAAAATCGTGATAGTCCCGCTGTATTCGGGACGGTTGGGAGGTATGCTATACCTATATACAGTACTATACGTATACAGTATATACAGCACTATACGTATACAGTATATACAGCACTATATGTATACAGTATATACAGCACTATACGTATACAGTATATACAGCACTATACATATACAGTATATACAGCACTATACGTATACAGTATATACAGCACTATACGTATACAGTATATACAGCACTATACGTATACAGTATATACAGCACTATACGTATACAGTATATACAGCACTATATGTATACAGTATATACAGCACTATACGTATACAGTATATACAGCACTATACGTATACAGTATATACAGCACTATATGTATACAGTATAAACAGCACTATACGTATACAGTATATACAGCACTATACATATACAGTATATACAGCACTATACGTATACAGTATATACAGCACTATACGTATACAGTATATACAGCACTATACGTATACAGTATATACAGCACTATACGTATACAGTATATACAGCACTATATGTATACAGTATATACAGCACTATACGTATACAGTATATACAGCACTATACGTATACAGTATATACAGCACTATACGTATACAGTATATACAGCACTATACGTATACAGTATATACAGCACTATACGTATACAGTATATACAGCACTATATGTATAAAGTATATACAGCACTATACGTATACAGTATATACAGCACTATACGTATACAGTATATACAGCACTATACATATACAGTATATGCAGCACTATATGTATACAGTATATACAGCACTATACGTATACAGTATATACAGCACTATACGTATACAGTATATACAGCACTATATGTATACAGTATATACAGCACTATACGTATACAGTATATACAGCACTATACGTATACAGTATATACAGCACTATATGTATACAGTATATACAGCAATGTACGTATACAGTATATACAGCACTATACGTATACAGTATATACAGCACTATATGTATACAGTATATACAGCACTATACGTATACAGTATATACAGCACTATATGTATACAGTATATACAGCAATGTACGTATACAGTATATACAGCACTATATGTATACAGTATATACAGCAATGTACGTATACAGTATATACAGCACTATATGTATACAGTATATACAGCACTATAAATATACAGCATATACAGCACTATATGTATACAGTATATACAGCACTATACGTATACAGTATATACAGCACTATATGTATACAGTATATGCAGCACTATATGTATACAGTATATACAGCACTGTACGTATACAGTATATACAGCACTATATGTATACAGTATATACAGCACTATATGTATACAGTATATACAGCACTGTACGTATACAGTATATACAGCACTATATGTATACAGTATATACAGCACTATACGTATACAGTATATACAGCACTATACATATACAGTATATACAGCACTATATGTATACAGTATATACAGCACTATACGTATACAGTATATACAGCACTATACGTATACAGTATATACAGCACTATACGTATACAGTATATACAGCACTATAAATATACAGTATATACAGGGCCGCCATCAGGGCATTACTAGTGAGACTGGTGTAGGGGGCCCAATGAAGAGGGGGGCCCGGCTGAGGGACAATTACATAGGTTTATTAAGCCCCGGGCCAGCCGGGCCCCCCCCCCCCCCCCCCCCCTAGTCACAGCCGCAGCAGAGGAACCGGCAGTGCTCTTTTGCCACTATACACGTGGCTAATTTGCATCGCATGCAAATTAGCCACGTGTGCTGGAGATACTGGGTATGACGCTGCATACCCGGTATCTGGGGAGGGGGAGGGGGGGCTGGCGCTGCATCTACCCCGGGCGCAACTGCGAGGGGGGCGCTGCCGTGCTACCTAATGCGCAGGGGCGGACTGGTCATTGATGCTGGGCCGGTCTATGAGCAGTAGTTTCGGGCCGCCCGGCCATCTGTCTCATTGGTGTGAGCGGCTACTGCGGCCCCTAAGCTCCCTGTCTGCTGCAGTGACAGGAGGCCGGCGGCTGCACACACAGTTCTACGGAAGCTGCATTCAGCCACTCACCCAGAGCAGACCTGGGGGCGGGGCCGGAGCTTCACTTCAGAGGAGCGGATCCTGACTTCCTGTTTCTGCTCTCCGCTGAGGCCGCCTCCGCTGCCTGAACACACACTTTTTTGAAGGTATGTGTGTGTGTGTATGTAATGTATGTATATATGAGGCAAGGCTGTGTGTGTGTATGCAATGTATGTATATATGAGGCCTGGCTGTGTGTATATATGTAATGTATGAATGAATATATGAGGCCTGGCTGTGTGTGTGTATGTAATGTATGTATATATGAGGCCTGGCTGTGTGTGTGTATGTAATGTATGTATATATGAGGCCTGGCTGTGTGTGTGTGTGTAATGTATGTATATATGAGGCCGGCTGTGTGTGTGTGTATGCAATGTATGTATATATGAGGCCTGGCTGTGTGTGTGTGTGTATGCAATGTATGTATATATGAGGCCTGGCTGTGTGTGTGTATGTAACGTATGTATATATGAGGCCTGGCTGTGTGTGTGTATGTAATGTATGTATATATGAGGCAAGGCTGTGTGTGTGTGTATGTAATGTATGTATATATGAGGCCTGGCTGTGTGTGTGTATGTAATGTATGTATATATGAGGCCTGGCTGTGTGTGTGTATGTAATGTATGTATATATGAGGCCTGGCTGTGTGTGTGTGTGTAATGTATGTATATATGAGGCCGGCTGTGTGTGTGTGTATGTAATGTATGTATATATGAGGCCTGGCTGTGTGTGTGTATGTAATGTATGAATATATGAGGCCTGGCTGTGTGTGTGTATGTAATCTATGAATATATGAGGCCTGGCTGTGTGTGTGTGTGTGTGTATGTAATGTATGTATATATGAGGCCTGGCTGTGTGTGTGTGTGTAATGTATGTATATATGAGGCCTGGCTGTGTGTGTGTATGTAATGTATGAATATATGAGGCCTGGCTGTGTGTGTGTGTGTGTGTGTGTATGTGTGTGTGTATGTAATGTATGTATATATGAGGCCTGGCTATGTGTGTGTGTGTGTGTGTGTGTGTATGTAATGTATGTATATATGAGGCCTGGCTGTGTGTGTGTGTATGTAATGTATGAATATATGAGGCCTGGCTGTGTGTGTGTGTGTAATGTATGTATATATGAGGCCTGGCTGTGTGTGTGTATGTAATGTATGAATATATGAGGCCTGGCTGTGTGTGTGTGTAATGTATGTATATATGAGGCCTGGCTGTGTGTGTGTGTGTGTATGTAATGTATGAATATATGAGGCCTGGCTGTGTGTGTGTGTGTGTGTATGTAATGTATGTATATATGAGGCCTGGCTATGTGTGTGTGTGTGTATGTAATGTATGTATATATGAGGCCTGGCTGTGTGTGTGTATGTAATGTATGAATATATGAGGCCTGGCTGTGTGTGTGTGTATGTAATGTATGTATATATGAGGCCTGGCTGTGTGTGTGTATGTAACGTATGAATATATGAGGCCTGGCTGTGTGTGTGTATGTAACGTATGTATATATGAGGCCTGGCTGTGTGTGTGTATGTAATGTATGTATATATGAGGCCTGGCTGTGTGTGTGTGTATAGGACGCCTGTGTATGTGTCTCTGTCTGTAATATATATATATATATATATATATATATATATATATATATATGCATGTGTATATATGTGTTTTTCCAAGAGTGGTGGCGGACTATGGAAGGTTTGCGAGGTGGAGGCAGAGCTGGGGTGGAGCCTGGGTGGAGTCTCAGGGGGGCCCCATAATTTTGCCAATATGGGGCTCTGAAATTCCTAGTGGTGGCCCTGAGTATATACATCACTATACCTATATACAGCACTATATGTATAACAGCACTATATGTATACACTATATACAGCACCATGGGCATACCCAGGATCAAAACTAGGGGGGGGGGGCAAGCCATGGACGTTCGGAAAAGGTGAAGGTGCCCCCCAGAGAGAGCCTAACGTTCAGTCTGCTCTCACTGAGGTGCCAGCTCACTTTATATAGTGATGGGCAGGGCCGCCACTAGGAATTTCAGGGCCCCATACTGGCAAAATTGTTTGGCCCCCTTGGGACTCCGCCCAGGCTCCACCCCAGCTCCGCCTCCACCCCTCAAACCTCCTACAGTCTCACTGCCACTCTTGGAAAAACATGTGTATACATATATATATATATATATATATATATATATATATATATATATATGTATATGTATATATACACAAAGAAAGGGACATATATATCAGGAGGGGACATATATATACGGTATATATATATATATATATATATACACAGTGCTCACAAGTAGTATTCAACCCCCTGCAGATTTAGCAGGTTTACACATTCGGAATTAACTTGGCATTGTGACATTTGGACTGTAGATCAGCCTGGAAGTGTGAAATGCAGCAAAAAAGAATGTTATTTCTTTTTTTATTTTTTTTTTAAATTGTGAAAAGTTTATTCAGAGGGTCATTTATTATTCAACCCCTCAAACCACCAGAATTCTGTTTGGTTCCCCTAAAGTATTAAGAAGTATTTCAGGCACAAAGAACAATGAGCTTCACATGTTTGGATTAATTATCTCTTTTTCCAGCCTTTTCTGACTAATTAAGACCCTCCCCAAACTTGTGAACAGCACTCATACTTGGTCAACATGGGAAAGACAAAGGAGCATTCCAAGGCCATCAGAGACAAGATCGTGGAGGGTCACAAGGCTGGCAAGGGGTACAAAACCCTTTCCAAGGAGTTGGGCCTACCTGTCTCCACTGTTGGGAGCATCATCCGGAAGTGGAAGGCTTATGGAACTACTGTTAGCCTTCTACATCCTGGACAGCCTTTGAAAGTTTCCTCCCGTGCCGAGGCCAGGCTTGTCCAAAGAGTCAAGGCTAACCCAAGGACAACAAGGAAGGAGCTCCGGGAAGATCTCATGGCAGTGGGGACATTGGTTTCAGTCAATACCATAAGTAACGTACTCCACCGCAATGGTCTCCGTTCCAGACAAGCCCGTAAGGTACCTTTACTTTCAAAGCGTCATGTCAAGGCTCGTCTACAGTTTGCTCATGATCACTTGGAGGACTCTGAGACAGACTAGTTCAGGGTTCTCTGGTCTGATGAGACCAAGATCGAGATCTTTGGTGCCAACCACACACGTGACGTTTGGAGACTGGATGGCACTGCATTCGACCCCAAGAATACCATCCCTACAGTCAAGCATGGTTGTGGCAGCATCATGCTGTGGTGCTGTTTCTCAGCCAAGGGGCCTGGCCATCTGGTCCGCATCCATGGGAAGATGGATAGCACGGCCTACCTGGAGATTTTGGCCAAGAACCTCCGCTCCTCCATCAAGGATCTTAAGATGGGTCATCATTTCATCTTCCAACAAGACAACGACCCAAGAAAACCAAGGCCTTGTTCAAGAGGGAAAAAATCAAGGTGTTGCAGTGGCCTAGTCAGTCTCCTGACCTTAACCCAAATGAAAACTTGTGGAAGGAGCTCAAGATTAAAGTCCACATGAGACACCCAAAGAACCTAGATAACTTGGAGAAGATCTGCATGGAGGAGTGGGCCAAAATAACTCCAGAGACCTGTGCCGGCCTGATCAGGTCTTATAAAAGACGATTATTAGCTGTAATTGCAAACAAGGGTTATTCCACAAAATATTAAACCTAGGGGTTGAATAATAATTGACCCACAGTTTTATGTTGAAAATGTATTAAAATTGAACTGAGCAACATAACTTGTTGGTTTGTAAGATTTATGCATCTGTTAATAAATCCTGCTCTTGTTTGAAGTTTGCAGGCTCTAACTTATTTGCATCTTATCAAACCTGCTAAATCTGCAGGGGGTTGAAGACTACTTGTAGGCACTGTATATATATAATGTCCCCTCCTGATATATATGTCCCTTTCTTTGTATATATGTCCCCATTTAGGTATATACTGTATGTCCCATCCTGGGCCCCTCCTGCTATATACATGCCCCTCCTGGGCATATTCTGGTATATACAGTGCCTTGCAAAAGTATTCGGCCCCCTTGAATTTTTCAACCTTTTCCCACATTTCAGGCTTCAAACATAAAGATAAAAATGTTAATGTTCTGGTGAAGAATCAACAACAAGTGGACACAATTGTGAAGGTGAACGAAATTTACTGCTTATTTTAAACGTTTATAAAAAATAAAATACTGAAATGTGGGGCGTGCAATATTATTCATCCCCTTTAAGTTAAGACTTTGTAGCGCCACCTTTTGCTGCGATTACAGCTGCAGTCGCTCGGGGTCTGTGTCTATCAGTTTTGCACATGGAGAGACTGAAATTCTCGCCCATTCTTCCTTTGTAAACAGCTGGAGCTGAGTGAGGTTGGATGGAGGCGTTTGTGAACAGCAGTTTTCAGCTCTTTCCACAGATTCTCGATTGGGTTCAGGTCTGGACTGTGACTTGGCCATTCTAACACCTGGATACATTTATTTGTGAACCATTCCATTGTAGATTTTGCTTTATGTTTGGGATCATTGTCTTCTTGGAAGACAAATCTCCGTCCCAGTCTCAGGCCTTTTGCAGACTCTAAGGCGGGCTTTGCACGTTGCGACATCGCAAGCCGATGCTGCGATGTCGCACGCGATAGTCCCCGCCTCCGTCGCAGCAGCGATATCTTGTGATTCCTGGCGTAGCGAACATTATCGCTACGCCAGCTTCACATGCACTCACCTGTCCTGCGACGTCGCTCTGGCCGGCGTCCCGCCTCCTTCCTAAGGGGGCGGGTCGTACAACATCACAGCGACGTCACACGGCAGGCGGTCAATCAAAGCGGAGGGGCGGAGATGAGCAGGATGTATAGATCCCGCCCACCTTCTTCCTTCCGTATAGCCGCTGGCGGCAGGTAAGCTGATGTTCCTTGCTCCTGCGGCTTCTCACACATCGATGTGTGCTGCCACAGGAACTAGGAACAACATTATCGTACCGTCGCAGCAGCGGAATTATGAAAATGTCGGACACTACACCGTTGATACGATTATAACGCTTTTGTAATGTCGTAATGTGCAAAGTACCCCCAACAGGTTTTCTTCAAGAATGGTGCTGTATTTGGCTCCATCCATCTTCCCATCAATTTTAACCATCTTCCCTGTCCCTGCTGAAGAAAAGCAGGCCCAAACTATGATGCTGCCACCACCATGTTTGACAGTGGGGATGGTGTGTTCAGGGTGATGAGCTGTGTTGCTTTTAAACACATTGTTTTGCATTGTGCCCAAATAGTTTGATTTTGGTTTCATCTGACCAGAGCACCTTCTTCCACATGTTTGGTGTCTCCAGGTGGCTTGGGGCAAACTTTAAACAACACATTTTGTGTATATCTTTGAGAAATGGCTTTCTTCTTGCCACTCTTCCATAAAGGCCAGATTTGTGAAGTGTACGGCTGATTGTTGTCCTATGGACAGACTCTCCCACCTCAGCTGTAGATCTCTGCAGATCATCCAGAGTGATCATGGGCCTCTTGGCTGCATCTCTGATCAGTCTTCTCCTTGTGTGAAATGATAGTTTGGATGGACGGCCGGGTCTTGGTAGATTTGCAGTGGTATGATGCTCCTTCCATTTCAATATGATCGCTTGCACAGTGCTTCTTGGGATGTTTAAAGTTTTGGAAATCTTTTTGTAACCAAATCCGACTTTAAACTTCTCCACAACAGTATCATGGACCTGCCTGTTGTGTTCCTTGGTCTTCATGATGCTCTCTGCGCTTTACACAGAACACTGAGACTATCACAGAGCAGGGGCATTTATGCGGAGACTTGATTACACACAGGGGCTTATAATTATCATCATCAGTCATTTAGGACAACATTGGATCATTCAGAGATCCTCAATGAACGTCTGGAGTGAGTTCGCTGCACTGAAAGTAAAGGGGATGAATAATATTGCACGCCACAATTTTCAGTTATTTTTTAAAAAAAATTTAATATAAGCAATAAATTTCGTTCACCTTCACAATTGTGTCCCACTTGTTGTTGATTATTCACCAGAACATTAAAATTTATATCTTTATGTTTGAAGCCTAAAATGTGGGAAAACGTTGAAAACTTCAAGGGTGTCGAATGCTTTTGCAAGGCATGGTATGTCCTACCCCTAGTACATATGTGTTACGAGGGTGACCCGGGGAAGCGTGCCAAGATGGGAAATGGACAGCTTCCGCCGGTCAAGGTCCACTGTGCGGTGTAAGGGACCGCTGCTATGGTCAGGAAAGAGTGAGCGGGTTGCTGCTAGTGATCGTCTGGAATGTCACAGACGATCTATGTACACCGGTCCGCCCTAACCCGTGAGGGTTGTATGGCTCGGGGCTTCTCGTACGGTGTACCTGTTGCACGGGGACGCACAGAGGTGCCTACACACGTGTGCCAGCGGGAGTCACAGGAATATGGCACGGGGGTAGCACAGAGGTGCTCACGCACGTGTGCTTCAGAAACCAAGTGAGTCCGACAGAGACTCGAGGAGCTCACCTGGGACAGGAACACAGCCTGCTAAACGGGATACTGCCGGAGCAGCAAGGCAGGGGCAAGACCTGCAAACTAGGTGCTGCCTGAGCAGCAAGGGCAAAGCCCACAAAAGACAATAATGCCTAAGCAGTGGCGTGCCAGCACGCTGCCAGACATCCAAACATAGAAGGACGGTCACGCACCGCCATGATGGCAGGGGGAGCTTTTAAGGAGGTGTAGCTCCACCCAAGGGCGGGCGCGAGACGGGCGTGACCCAATCAGGGTTCGTGACGTCCTGGCGCAGCCAGTCAGGATTCAGCACATCACCAGCCTCGTCATGGGGCCGTGTGATATCAGTGAGCGAATCAGAAGAGGTCACGTGGAGCACATGCTCATCTTTCTGCCTCTGGGTCATAAAGGCGGAATCCCCGGTTTCACAATGTGCAAAGACATGGGAAGTCTTGCTGTTTCCCTGAGCATCTATTCTTTGCACACTGCGCAACCTCCCAGAGCCTCCGTGATGCTGAGCAGGAGGGCACGTGGCAGGCAAGGGATGGGAGACCGCTCCATTCCTTGCAAGGAGAGAACCACTAGGTGTCACCCTTCTGCTGTGTCTCTGAGAAGGCAACTCCTGCAGACTGCGCAGTCTCCCAGACCTTTGGTGCTGCTGAGCAGGAGGGCTCGTGGCCGACAAGGAATGGGGGACCACCTCATTCCTTGCAATAAGAGAGCCACGAAGTGTAACACATATGACCCCTTCCTGGGCCACTAATTGTGTATATGTTTTCCTCTTGGTATAGATGTCACATCCTGGGGGCCTCCTGGTGTGTGTGTGTGTGTGTGTGTGTGTGTGTGTGTGTGTGTGTGTGTGTGTGTGTGTGTGTGTGTGTGTGTGTGTGTGTGTGTGTGTGTGTGTGTGTGTGTGTGTGTGTGTGTGTGTGTGTGTGTGTGTGTTAGATATATATAGATATATATATATATATATCTAACACACACACACACACACACTCTAAAATTGTGTCCTTACGGTGACAAACAGCGGATTGGCCGCTCGCCTCGGCTCTGCCCCCCCGCACGGATTGGCCGTTCTCCTCGGCTCCGCCCCCCCACACAGATTGGCCGCTCGCCCAGGCTCCGCCCCCCACACGGATTGGCCTCTCGCCCCGGCCCCCTGCACGCATTGGAAACTCGGCCACGCCACGCACCCCTCACGCATTGCACGCTCGCTCTGGCTCCGCCCCCTGCACGCATTCCCTGAAACGACACGGAGCCCCGACTCCCAGGTTAGTGCTGTACCCCCGGGAGCCCACATCAGCGTACGCCGCCAGCCCAGCCGACACATACCCTCGCATTGCTGGGGTTGCTGGTGTGGGCTCCCGTGCGAGCGGGGGGCGGGGTGCGCTGGTAACCATGTAATATTGTGTAGCATGGTTACCAGCGTACACCGGCTCCCAGGTGAGCGCATCAAGGTCCTGCAGCGGCGGAACACACACACACACACATCAGATCACTCTCACACACACCTCCCACACACATTAGATCGCATCCACACACTCACATCATCCCTTGATATCGCTTGCTTCTCGGCGGCGATACTGTGCGTGCAGTGACCTTCCAGGACCTGCCGGAGGATCACATGGCCAGAAGCATGTGGTATCTCCGGATGTTGTGAGTGTGTGAGCGCGTATGTGCGATATCGTCAGTGTGTGTGTGCGTGTATTCGATAGGATGTGTGCGTGTATGCGATAGCATGTGTGCGTGTATGCGATAGGATGTGTGCGTGTCGGCAGAAGGCAGAGGAGCACTGCGTGCAGCACAGCTGCTGGGACCACACATCGGAGGGCACAGGCAGATGGGGAATGCGCAGCATTGGGGATGGAGCACGATGGGGTGTGCGCACTGCGCACGGGGGATGGTGCACGATGGGGAATGCGCAGCATGGGGGATGGAGCACGATGGGGAGTGCGCAGCATGGGGGATGGAGCACGATGGGGAGTGCGCAGCATGGGGGATGGAGCACGATGGGGAGTGCGCAGCATGGGGGATGGAGCACGATGGGGAGTGCGCAGCATGGGGGATGGAGCACAATGGGGAGTGCGCAGCATGGGGATGGAGCACGTTTGGGAGTGCGCAGGATGGGGGATGGAGCATGGGTGATGGAGCACCATGGGGGATGGAGCACAATGGGGAGTGCGCAGCATGGGGGATGGAGCACAATGGGAAGTGCGCAGCATGGGGGATGGAGCACAATGGGGAGTGCGCAGCATGGGGATGGAGCACGTTTGGGAGTGCGCAGCATGGGGGATGGAGCACGATGGGGAATGCGCAGCATGGGGGATGGAGCACGATGGGGAATTCGCAGCATGGGGGATGGAGCACGATGGGGAGTGCGCAGCATGGATGATGGAGCACAATGGGGAGTGTGCAGCATGGGGGATGGAGCACGATGCGTGGTGCGCAGCATGGGGGATGGAGCACGATGGGGGGTGCGCAGCATGGGGGATGGAGCACGATGGGGGGTGCGCAGCATGGGGGATGGAGCACGATGGGGGGTGCGCAGCATGGCGGATGGAGCACGATAGGGGGTACGCAGCATGGGGGATGGAGCATGATGGGGGGTGCGCAGCATGGGGGATGGAGCACGATGGGGGGTGCGCAGCATGGGGGATGGAGCACGATGGGGGTGCACACCTCCCCCCAAAACACACACACACACACCGCCACACACGCACTGCACAACACACCACACACACACTGGGAACCACAAACACCGCCCTACACAGACACCCACACACACAGACAACGCCGCACACACAACACCCAACACACAAACACCGCGGCACACACAAATATACGCGCATGCCGCACAATACACACATTGCACAAAACATACCTCCCACCAAAACACACACACACACCCCACACCCACACAAACCGCGCAACACACACACAACGTTACAGACACACAGCGCTCCACAAACAACGCAACACACACAACGCAACACACAAACAACACCACTCTCACCCCCCGCCACACCCAGACAACACCCAGAACATTTACAGTGCCCTACACAAACACTTGGTAACTACACACAAACATCTATATATATATATATATATATATATATATATATATATATATATATACAGTTAGGTCCAGAAATATTTGGACAGTGACACAAGTTTTGTTATTTTAGCTGTTTACAAAAACATGTTCAGAAATACAATTATATATATAATATGGGCTGAAAGTGCACACTCCCAGCTGCAATATGAGAGTTTTCACATCCAAATCGGAGAAAGGGTTTAGGATTCATAGCTCTGTAATGCATAGCCTCCTCTTTTTCAAGGGACCAAAAGTAATTGGACAAGGGACTCTAAGGGCTGCAATTAACTCTGAAGGCGTCTCCCTCGTTAACCTGTAATCAATGAAGTAGTTAAAAGGTCTGGGGTTGATTACAGGTGTGTGGTTTTGCATTTGGAAGCTGTTGCTGTGACCAGACAACATGCGGTCTAAGGAACTCTCAATTGAGGTGAAGCAGAACATCCTGAGGCTGAAAAAAAAAGAAAAAATCCATCAGAGAGATAGCAGACATGCTTGGAGTAGCAAAATCAACAGTCGGGTACATTCTGAGAAAAAAGGAATTGACTGGTGAGCTTGGGAACTCAAAAAGGCCTGGGCGTCCACGGATGACAACAGTGGTGGATGATCGCCGCATACTTTCTTTGGTGAAGAGGAACCCGTTCACAACATCAACTGAAGTCCAGAACACTCTCAGTGAAGTAGGTGTATCTGTCTCTAAGTCAACAGTAAAGAGAAGACTCCATGAAAGTAAATACAAAGGGTTCACATCTAGATGCAAACCATTCATCAATTCCAAAAATAGACAGGCCAGAGTTACATTTGCTGAAAAACACCTCATGAAGCCAGCTCAGTTCTGGAAAAGTATTCTATGGACAGATGAGACAAAGATCAACCTGTACCAGAATGATGGGAAGAAAAAAGTTTAGAGAAGAAAGGGAACGGCACATGATCCAAGGCACACCACATCCTCTGTAAAACATGGTGGAGGCAACGTGATGGCATGGGCATGCATGGCTTTCAATGGCACTGGGTCACTTGTAATTATTGATGACATAACAGCAGACAAGAGTAGCCGGATGAATTCTGAAGTGTACAGGGATATACTTTCAGCCCAGATTCAGCCAAATGCCGCAAAGTTGATCGGACGGCGCTTCATAGTACAGATGGACAATGACCCCAAGCATACAGCCAAAGCTACCCAGGAGTTCATGAGTGCAAAAAAGTGGAACCTTCTGCAATGGCCAAGTCAATCACCAGATCTTAACCCAATTGAGCATGCATTTCACTTTCACAAATCCAGACTTAAGACGGAAAGACCCACAAACAAGCAAGACCTGAAGGCTGCGGCTGTAAAGGCCTGGCAAAGCATTAAGAAGGAGGAAACCCAGCGTTTGGTGATGTCCATGGGTTCCAGACTTAAGGCAGTGATTGCCTCCAAAGGATTCGCAACAAAATATTGAAAATAAAAATATTTTGTTTGGGTTTGGTTTATTTGTCCAATTACTTTTGACCTCCTAAAATGTGGAGTGTTTGTAAAGAAATGTGACAATTCCTACAATTTCTATCAGATATTTTTGTCCAAACCTTCAAATTAAACGTTACAATCTGCACTTGAATTCTGTTGTAGAGGTTTCATTTCAAATCCAATGTGGTGGCATGCAGAGCCCAACTCGCCAAAATTGTGTCACTGTCCAAATATTTCTGGACCTAACTGTATATATATATATATAACAAAAATCATACATTAACTACACAATACGTAAATTCTAGAATACCCGATGCGTAGAATTGGGCCACCTTCTAGTATATATATATATATATATATATATATATATGTGTGTGTGTGTATATATATATATATTGCAATTATTATTATTATTTATCCCCCTCCTGGGCACATGCGGGTATATATGTTTCCAGCCTGGTTTCTGACTCTTCCTGGTGAATATGTCCTCCTCCCAGTGTATATGTCCCATCCTTGGGGGCCTCCTGGCATATTTGTCTGCTGCAAAAAAAACCCCAAAAAACATTTTACTCACCCTTCCCGCCACCCACATCATCTTCTCTAAACAGTGAGCCGTGATGCATTACAGCACCCTCACGTGCATCTAGCTCAGGGGTGGGGAACCTTTATTCCGCTGGGGGCCATTTGGAAATTTCTACCAACCTTCGGGCGCGGCAAAAAATTATCAGCTTGAAAATTACCGTAATATATTTGGTCAATTAATTAACCCTTTCTGTGGTGGCTGGAGCTGCTTCTCTTTGGTGCGGCTGTGATGTAGGTGATATTGATCATGTGGCTTCTCACAACTGCTTTTCCAGGTTTGTCTCAGTCTGGAGCACAGTCAACAGATTGGTAAATCATATACATCAGGTAGGAGACGCTCAAGGCCCACACCTCACAGGAGGGGCTGGGGACATATACACATCAAAGGAGGGGCTGGGGACATATACACATCACAGGAGGGGCTGGGGCTTGGACAGTACTGCTGGGCACGGACAGCACTGGCGGTGGCACGGACAACACTGGAGGGGCACAAACAGGACTGGAGGACATGACCAGGACTGAGGGAGCACAGACAGCACTGGAGGGAGGGTGGCACACAGCACTGGGAGGGTGGCACACAGCACTGGGAGTGTGGCACAAAGCATCAGAGAGCCAGGAGGCTTAGAGCAGAGAGCCAGGAGGCTCACAGCAGGGACGCAGGAGGCTCACAGCAAGGAGGCAGGAGGCTCACAGCAAGGAGGCAGGAGACCACAGCCCGGAGGTTCCCCACCCCTGATCTAGCTGAAGCAAGATAGGGGCAGAGGTCAGCTGGTCCCTGGCAGAGGTCAGCGGGTCCCGGGCAGAGGTCAGTGGGTCCCGGGCAGAGGTCAGCGGGCCCTGGGCAGAGATCAGCGCCCCCCCAGCAGAGATCAGCGGCCCCCCCAGCAGAGATCAGCGGCCCCCCCAGCAGAGATCAGCGGCCCCCTCCAGCAGAGATCAGCGGCCCCCTCCAGCAGAGATCAGCCGACCCCTCCAGCAGAGATCAGCGCCCCCCCCCCCAGCAGAGATGAGCGGCCCCCTCCAGCAGAGATCAGCGCCCCCCTCCAGCAGCGATCAGCGCCCCCCTCCAGCAGAGATCAGCGGCCCCCTCCAGCAGAGATCAGCGGCCCCCTCCAGCAGAGATCAGCGGCTCCCTCCAGCAGAGATCAGCGGCCCCCTCCAGCAGAGATCAGCGCCCCCCCAGCAGAGATCAGCGGCCCCCTTCAGCAGCGATCAGCGGCCCCCTCCAGCAGCGATCAGCGGGCCCCTCCAGCAGAGATCAGCGCCTCCCCCAGCAGAGATCAGCGCCCCCCCCCACAGCAGAGATCAGCACCCCCCCCCACAGCAGAGATCAGCGGCCCCCTCCAGCAGAGATCAGCGGCCCCCTCCAGCAGAGATCAGCGGCCCCCTCCAGCAGAGATCAGCGGCCCCCCCAGCAGAGATCAGCGGCCCCCCCAGCAGAGATCAGCGGCCCCCCCAGCAGAGATCAGCGGCCCCCTCCAGCAGAGATCAGCGCCCCCTGCAGAAGAGATCAGCGCCCCCCCCAGCAGAGATCAGCGGCCCCCTCCAGCAGAAATCAGCGGCCCCCTCCAGCAGAAATCAGCGCTCCCCTCAGCAGAGATCAGCGGCCCCCTCCAGCAGAGATCAGCGGCCCCCTTCAGCAGAGATCAGCGGCCCCCTCCGCCTGAAATCAGCGCTCCCCTCAGCAGAGATCAGCGGCCCCCCCAGCAGAGATCAGCGGCCCCCTCCAGCAGAAATCAGCGGCCCCCTCCAGCAGAGATCAGCGGCCCCCTCCAGCAGAGATCAGCGGCCCCCTCCAGCAGAGATCAGCGGCCCCCTCCAGCAGAAATCAGCGGCCCCCTCCAGCAGAAATCAGCGGCCCCCTCCAGCAGAAATCAGCGGCCCCCTCCAGCAGAAATCAGCGGCCCCCTCCAGCAGAAATCAGCGGCCCCCTCCAGCAGAAATCAGTGGGCTCCCTCCGGCAGAGATCAGCGCCCCCCCCCCCCCCTCGGGCAGAGATCAGCCCCCCCCCCTTCCCCCGGGCAGAGATCAGAGGGCCCCCCGGGCTGGCGTCAGTGGGCCCCGGCCATCCCACCACCTCACCCCTCCCCCGGCAATAATCTTCAGCTCACAGCGCTTACCTGTCCCGCTGGCTGCCGCGTGCGTCCTCGCCACCTCTGCCGCTGTTACTTGCAGGAGTGTAATGAGGTCGCAGAGTGATGACCTCACCACCCTGCTGCAAGGCCCAGTGATGACGCGCTGGCGCTCTGCTCTGCTCCAATCACCCTGCCTCTACTCCACCACATGGCTAATATGCATGCTCCGCCCCGTTGCATGCAAATTAGTCATGTCAGGAAGTGAAGCAATGCTGCGGGGCACCTCTGCTGCTGCTACTGCTGTGACTGGGGCCTGATGAAGAGGAGGGGCCCGTCCTGCCGTGGGCTTGATAAAGATAAGTAATTACCCCGGGCCTGTCCGGGCCCCCTCTCTTCACCGGGCCCCCTACACCAGCCACAGTAGTAATGCCCGGATGGTGGCCCTGGTGAAGGGAGCTGTCAAATTGTGTCAGATCCATATTGATCGGCACATCACTCACAAGCACCAGCGATACTGGCCGAATAACGAATAATGCGAATAGCCATCTCATATACAGCCCCTCATAGGGCTCCCATATCATATACAGCCCCTCATAGGGCTCCCATATCATATACAGCCCCTCATAGGGCTCCCATCTCATATACAGCCCCTCATAGGGCTCCCATCTCATATACAGCCCCTCATAGGGCTCCCATATCATATACAGACCCTCATAGGGCTCCCATATCATATACAGCCCCTCATTGGGCTCCCATCTCATATACAGACCCTCATAGGGCTCCCATATCATATACAGACCCTCATAGGGCTCCCATATCATATACAGACCCTCATAGGGCTCCCATCTCATATACAGACCCTCATAGGGCTTCCATATCATATACAGACCCTCATAGGGCTCCCATCTCATATTCAGCCCCTCATAGGGCTCCCATCTCATATACAGACCCTCATAGGGCTCCCATATCATATACAGACCCTCATAGGGCTCCCATATCATATACAGCCCCTCATAGGGCTCCCATCTCATATACAGACCCTCATAGGGCTCCCATATCATATACAGCCCCTCATAGGGCTCCCATCTAATATACAGCCCCTCATAGGGCTCCCATCTCATATACAGGCCCTCATAGGGCTCCCATCTCATATACAGACCCTCATAGGGCTCCCATATCATATACAGACCCTCATAGGGCTCCCATATCATATACAGACCCTCATAGGACTCCCATATCATATACAGCCCCTCATAGAGCTCCCATCTCATATACAGACCCTCATAGGGTCCCATATCATATACAGACCCTCATAGGGCTCTCATCTCATATACAGCCCCTCATAGGGCTCCCATCTCATATACAACGCCTCATAGGGCTCTCATCTCATATACAGCCCCTCATAGGGCTCCCATATCATATACAGACCCTCATAGGGCTCCCATCTCATATACAGGCCCTCATAGGGCTCCCATCTCATATACAGACCCTCATAGGGCTCCCATATCATATACAGACCCTCTTAGGGCTCCCATCTTATATACAGACCCTCATAGGGCTCCCATATCATACAGACCCTCATAGGGCTCCCATCTCATATACAGACCCTCATAGGGCTCCCATATCATATACAGACCCTCATAGGGCTCCCATATCATATACAGCCCCTCATAGGGCTCCCATCTCATATACAGACCCTCATAGGGCTCCCATATCATATACAGACCCTCATAGGGCTCCCATATTCAGCCCCCCCATCATATACAACAGCTCCCCAGACTGTCTGATTTAATATTTTTTTTCATTATATATATATATATATATATACTAGCTGTACTACTCGGCTTCGCCCGGGTTAATAACTGCTGTTAACAAAACAGAATGTATTAACAAAAATGTATTCTGCACAAAAAAAAACACAAAACAAATAGATAAAAATGTAATTATTAAATTGTTGCCTATATTAACCAATCAGAGCTCAGATTAATTAACTGTAGCAAAATAGAAGCTAAGCTGTGATTGGTTGCTATTGGCAGCCTGATAAATCTCCAGGCAACAGAAAGCCCTCCCCCTGACAGTATATATTAGCTCACACATACACATATACACTGGTCATGTGACTGACAGCTGCCGTATTTCCTATGTGGTACATTTGTTGTTCTTGTAGTTTGGCTGCTTATTAATCAGATTTTTATTTTTGAAGGATAATACCACACTTGTGTGTGTTAGGGTGATTATGTGGTGAGGTTGGTGTATGTGTGGTGAGATGTGTGCTGAGGGTGGTATATGTGTTCAAGCACGTGGTAGTGTGTGGCGCATTTTGTGTGTATGTTCATATCCCCGAGTCTGGTGAGTATCCCATGTTGGGGCCCCACCTTAGCAACTGTTCGGTATATACTCTTTGCCGCCATTGCTCTCATTATTTAAGTCCCCCTTGTTCACATCTGGCAGCTGTCAATTTGTCCCCAACACTTTTCGTTTCACTTTTTCCCCATTATGTAGATAGGGGCAAAATTGATTGGTAAATTGGAACGCGCGGGGTTAAAATTTCCCCTCACAACATAGCACCCGGCGCTGCCCGGGATAGTAACTGTCTCTCTGTTTCTCTCCATTTCTCTGTCTGTCTCCCCCTCTGTATATATCTCTCTGTCTCTCTCTCTCTATCTCTTTGTCTGTCTGTCTATCTCTGTCACTTTCCCTGTCTGTCTCTTTCCCTCTCTTTCCCTATCTGTCTCTTTCCCTATCTGTCTCTTTTCCTATCTGTCTCTTTCCCTATCTGTCTCTTTCCCTATCTGTCTCTTTCCCTGTCTGTCTCTTTCCCTGTCAGTCTGTCTCTTTGTCTGTGTCTGTCTCTTTGTGTCTGCCTCTTTCCCTGTCTGTCTCTTTCCCTGGCTGCATTGTGACATGCCAACATTCCATATAAGGGCGTGGCTGCGCATTCTTCTGAAGTTCTGGCTGCACTGTGGCTGCCAGCTTCATTCGCTTAAATGGAGGCAGGTTTTTTGCCGAATAACTGTAAAGCGCGGGGTTCAAATTTCCCCTCGAAACATAGCCTATGACGCTGTCGGAGTCCAGACGTGTGAGTGCGCAAAATTTTGTGGCTGTAGCTGCGACGGTGCGGATGCCAATCCCGGACATACACACACACATACACACATTCAGCATTATATATTAGATATATATATATATATATATATATATATATATATATATATATACTAGCTGTACTACCCGGCTTCGCCCGGGTTAATAACTGTTGTTAACAAAATAGAATGTACAGTATTAACAAAAATTTATTCTGCACACAATATCCACTGCCCGGGATAGTAACTGTCTCTCTGTTTCTCTCCCATTCTCTGTCTGTCTCCCCCTCTGTATATATCTCTCTGTCTCTCTCTATCTCTTTGTCTGTCTGTCTCTTTCCCTGTCTGTCTCTAACTGTCTCTGTCTCTTTCTCCGTCTGTCTCAATCTCTTTCCCTGTCTGTCTATCTATCTCTGTCACTTTCCCTGTCTGTCTCTTTCCCTGTCTATCTCTTTCCTTCTTTCCATGTGTCTCTTTCCCTGTGTCTGTCTCTTTGTCTGTCTCTTTACCTGTCTTTGTCTGTCTCTTACCCTGTCTGTCTCTTTCCCTCTCTTTCCCTGTCTGTCTGTGTCCCTGTGTCTGTCTCTGTCTCGTTGTCTGTGTCTGTCTCTTTACCTGTCTGTGTCTGTCTCATAACCTGTCTCTCTCTTTCCCTCTCTTTCCCTGTCTGTCTCTTTCCCTGTCAGTCTGTCTCTTTGTCTGTGTCTGTCTCTTTGTGTCTGTCTCTTACCCTGTCTATGTCTGTTTCTTACCCTGTCTGTGTCTGCCTCTTTCCCTGTCTGTATCTGTCTCTTTCCCTGGCTGCATTGTGACACGCCAACATTCCATATAAGGGCGTGGCTACGCATTCTTCTGAAGTTCTGGCTGCACTGTGGCTCCCAGCTCCATTCGCTTTAATGGAGGCAGGTTTTTTGGCAAATAACTGTAAAGCGCGGGGTTAAAATTTCTCCTCGAAACATAGCCTATGACGCTCTCGGGGTCCAGACGTGTGAGTGTGCAAAATTTTGTGGCTGTAGCTGCAATGGTGCAGATGCCAATCCCGGACATACACACACACATTCAGCTTTATATATTAGATATAGTATATATCATTTTAAAATCTACCCACAGGTGTTCAATGGGATTTAGATCCGGACTCATTGCTGCCGCTTCAAAACTCTCCAATAGTTTGTTTCCATCTTTTTCTGGAGGCTTTTTGAAATCTGTTTGAGGTCATTGTCCTGCTGGAAGACCCATCACGTAAGACCCAAAATCCTTTGGTAATCGTCAGATTTCATTATGCCTTGCACACAGTCAAGACCCCAATGACAGAGCCATCAGAACAACCCCAAAACATCTCTGATAGTGATGAGTAGACCCAGACTGTAAAAGTTCAGAGACGCACGGTTTCAAAGGTCCCCGAGTGCTGGGCCTGGGTCCGGGATTCCAAGTGCTGATCCGGCACTCGAGAATAAAAATTTTTTTTTTAGCTCTTCAAGTATTCCTGCGCTGGTGCGGAGCATGTATAGGGTCTGGCGAGGAGTGGAGGGTACAGCGCTAGTTGAAGACAGGAGGTGTCCATCTACCCTCTCAGTAGCGCCCGGGCCCACCATTGTTATTGTGTTCCTGGTGGTTCCTCTTGTTTGTGGTGTTATTGTTGGGTGTTTGTTGTTGCACCTCAGACATTTGTTGGTCAGAACGCCACGCACGTAGCGTGATATATGCTGACCCTTCATATTTTGTTATGGTTAAGTTCCTGCTGGGACGGTTCTCTGGGAACAGGTTATAATTTGGAGAAGGGACAGCACTGTGACATTTGTCAGCCCCGAGTCGGAGCGGTGTGACTGGGGATGGTATTCTGGTGCTGCTCAGTGGTTTAGGCCATCCAGGATCTCCGCAGAGAGAAGCTTATGGTTATGATGGTTATTACGTTGAGTATGTTCTTAATTGTAATTAATAAGGGCTTCTGTGGCCGTATATTTCCAGCGTCACTCAGCGTTTTGTGGTTTGTGTGCTTGGGATACTTTACAATAATCTAGTCCAGTGATGGCGAACCTATGGCACGCGTGCCAGGCAGGGCACGCAGAGCCCTTTTTGCTGGCACGCTCGCTGTCGCCACACTGCGCCACTTTGAACTGCCGGCGTGATTGCGCTAGCAGTTCAAAGTGGTGTTTAGCAGAGGAGACATTTCTCCTCGCTCTAACACGCCTCCTCTCCTGGGCCGCAGGCCTGTTGTCTAGGAGACGGAGGAGCGTCAGTAGGCGGTGCAGGTGTCTTGAGGCCGCGCAGGAACTGAAGTGACTGAGGACGCAGCAGCGGAGGAGTGGGGGCTAGAAGGTGAGTTTTTTATTTTTAAGCTCTGTGCGGCTGTGCCAAGGTGTGGGGGGACAGAGCCAGCACGGGGCAAACATGGAGCGCACGAGGCATATACAAACAGAGTACGGGGCACACAGAGTACGGGGCACACAGAGTACGGGGCACACAGAGTACGGGGCACACAGAGTACGGGGCACACAGAGCACGGGGCACACAGAGCACGGGGCACACAGAGCACGGGGCACACAGAGCACGGGGCAAACATGGGAGCACGGGGCAAACATGGGAGCACGGGGCAAACATTGGAGCACGGGGCAAACATGGGAGCACGGGGCAAACATGGGAGCACGGGGCAAACAGAGCACGGGGCAAACATGGGAGCACGGGGCAAACAGAGCACGGGGCAAACAGAGCACGGGGCAAACATGGAGAGCACAGGGCAAACATGGAGAGCACGGGGCAAACATGGAGAGCACGGGGCAAACATGGAGAGCACGGCGCAAACATGGGAGCACGGGGCAAACATGGGAGCACGGGGCAAACATGGGAGCACGGGGCAAACATGGGAGCACGGGTCAAACATGGGAGCACGGGGCAAACATGGGAGCACGGGGCAAACAAAGCACGGGGAAAACATGGAGAGCACGGGGCAAACATTTGAGCACGGGGCAAACATGGGAGCACGGGGCATATACAAACAGCACAGGGCATACAGAGCACGGGGAAAACATGGAGAGCACGGGGCATACAGAGCACGGGGCAAACAGTGCACGGGGCAAACAGAGCACGGGGCAAACAGAGCATGGGGCATACAGAGCACGGGGCATACAGAGCACGGGGAAAACATGGAGAGCACGGGGCAAACATGGCTGCAAGGATGGGGGAAACGTGCAACAAAGAGGAAGAGAAACATGCAAAGGTGGGGGAAACATGGCTGCAAGGATGGGGGAAACATGCAAGGATAGGGGAAACATGGCTGCAAGGATGGGGGAAACATGCAAGGATGGGGTAAACATGGCTGCAAGGATGAGGGTAAACATGACTGCAAGGATGGGGGTAAACAGGACTGCAAGGATGGGGGTAAATATGACTGCAAGGATGGGGGTAAACATGACTGCAAGCATGGGTGGAAACATGACTGCAAGGATGGGGGAAACATGCAAGGATGGGGTACATTTAGCAGAAAGGGAAACATGCCAGGAAGGGGTACATTTACCAGTATGGGGGATACATTTACCAGGATGGGGGGATACATTTACCAGGATGGGGGAAACATGCCAGGATGGGGAACATTTAGTAGGAAGGGTGACATTTATCAGGATAAGGGAACATGCCTGGATGAGGTACATTTACCAGGATGGGGTCATTTAACAGCATGGGGGAACATGCCAGGACGGAATACATTTACCAGGAATGGGGTACATTTACCAGGAATGGGGTACATTTACCAGGAATGAGGTACATTTACCAGGATGGGGGACATTTACCAGGAAGGGGGTACATTTACCAGGATGGGGCCATGATGTGGACAAATATACCAGAATGTAGGCAATATATATCAGGATGGGGGACATGTTTACCAGGAAGTGGCCAGGAAGGGGGACATAACTACACAATGAAGGGGGAGGGGAGCAACTTGTATATCTTTATGGGATTTCAGGATGTTCAGACTTTGAAATGTAGATGTGGATTACAGAGGGACATCTGATTGCATTCCATGCTAAAATCTCTGTCTAATATGCTGCAATTTTTTCCAGAAAGCTCAATCCAACTGCTGTGTCTGGAAAGGGCAGGGGCTCAGCTTCAATGTGTGGTAAGCATGCATGAGGCTGCTTTCACACCTCCGGTTTCTGCAATGCGGCACAATCCGGCACTTTGCAGGAAAATCGCAACCGGTTTTTTTTGCTGCCGGTTGCGTTTTTTCTGCATAGACTTTAATTAGTGCCGCATTGTGCCGCATGGGCTCCCGTTCGGTCCGGGTTTTTGCCGCATGCGGCAGATTTAGCCGATGCGGCGGCCGGATGGAACGTTGCCTGGCACGTTTTTTCGTGCGGCAAAAAAAACCGCATCGCGCCTCATTCGGCCGATGCGGCGCATTTTTCAATGCATGCCTATGGCGGCCGGATGCGGCGCGATGCGGCAAAAAACGCATCCGGCCGCCGCATGTGGTTTTTGCCACTGCGCATGCTCAGTAGCATGCCGCAAGCGGCAAAAACCGGACGGGCCGCATGGGAAAAACTTATGCAAAGGATGCGGTGTTTTCACCGCATCCGTTGCATAGCTTGCACAGCCGGATTGAGCCGCACAGCTCAAGCCGGATGTGTGAAAGCAGCCTGAGCGTGATGCCCCCTGCTGAAGAGAAGAGAAGACGGCAAAGGTAAGGTTACAATCAACTATTTACATAATAGGATTGGTTGGCACTTCGGAAAAAAAATGGGTTTAGGGCTACAGTTTGGGCACTTGGCCTGTAAAAGGTTTGCCATGACTGACCTAGTCATAATGAGCTTTACCAAAAAGCTGTATCTCGGCCTCATCTGTCCACATTATAAGTCCCACATTATTTTCAGGCCATGACCGGGGGATTTTTTATTTTTGCACTTTTGTTTCCCAAATCCCCGCTCCTTTTTCCAAGAACCATAACTATTTTTTGTGACATGACTGTAGGACTTGATATCTGCGGGATCAGTTTACCATACTGAACTGAAAAGCGGAAAAAAAATATCCAAGTGAGGTGAATTAGTGAAAAAACTTTCAAGTGCGCCTGACTTTTTGAGTTTTGTTTTCATGGCATTTTTTTGTGTGACAAAACTGACCTGCAGCCTAATTCTTCAGGTCAGGACGATTACAGCGATACCAAATTTGTATATATCTCAGCGGTTTAAAGGAATTTCTAAACATTATTTTCAGCTCGTCTGGCCGAATCCTTAAGTCTGTAACTTGTTTATATTTCTAAGTCAATGGACTTGTGTGAGTTCTTGTGTTTTACAAGGTGAGCGGAAACTTTTTATTGATACCATGTTACGGTATATTGTAATGTAATCGCTTTTTATTGCATTTTTCTGAAGAAGATGCGGCAATTGAGAATTTTGAGATTTTCAAAGATTGCACTTTACGTTTAAAGATCCAACAACACCAAATATCATCATTTTTTTATTCTTTAATTTTTAAGCTAAAAAAGTTTTTATTTTTTTAATATGGTTTTTTTCCACTTTTTTTTTATCATTCCCCTTAGGGGACCTGAAGCAGCGATTGATGGCTCGTGCTATATACAGCAATGCTACAGTATTGCAGTACACAGTGTAAGTGATTGCCTCCTAAGCAGCACAGCCGATGGCTGGACTTCACAGGAGTTACCAAGATGTCAGCACCTCCAGGACAAGCCAGCAGCCCCTCGTAATCGCATCTGGGGGAGTAACTGGCATATGAAATATCTTGCCTCTGAAATGCCACAATCATGGGAGTAAGCAGCAGCGATCGGAGCATGTACGTCACAGTTTGGGAGGAGGTGACAGTAATGATTAGTGATGAGCGAGTACTAAAAAGCTCGGGTGCTCGAAGCTCGGGCCGAGCCTCCCAAGATACTCGTGTACTCGGCCCGAGCAACGAGCCCAATGTTATCCTATGGGAGACCCGAGTATTTTTGTGAAATGACCTCCCGGCAGCATGGAGAAACCCTAAAAATGGCACAAAAGTCTCAGAAGAGTGCTCAAATGACATGGCAACAGCATGGGGAAGACCCCTTGAAGCATTTATCACTCAAAAGTCACAGCTGTGAACAATTTTGTCCGCGTTTTACGCCATTTTTACGGACTCACCAGAAAACCTTCCAAAATGACCCCAAAATGATTTTTCATGGCAGAAATGTTAAGGGCACATACCCAATAGTGAGATAGAGCTGGTGTATGTTACTTTTTGAGATTAATACATGAAAGATTTTACGTGAAAACATTGTGTGGCACTCCGATGTCCCTGAGAAGAGACGTACATGAAGGCCTCTTGAGTCTAATGTGCCCATTTTGAGGAAGTGAGTCTTTGTAGTATTTTCCTTTGCCAGGGCAGTCCAAAATTGTGAGGTTCACCAATGTCCCTGGATAGAGACGTGCATGATGGCCTGTAAACCTGAAGTGCCCATTGTAAGGAAGTGGGTCTATTTCAGTATAGCCCTTTGCCAGGGCAGCCAAAAATTGGGAGGCTCCACATTGTCCCTGGATAGAGACGTGCATGATGGCCTGTAAACCTGAAGTGCCCATTGTAAGGAAGTGGGTCTATTTTAGTATAGCCCTTTGCCAGGGCAGCCAAAAATTGGGAGGCTCCACATTGTCCCTGGATAGAGACGTGCATGATGGCCTGTAAACCTGAAGTGCCCATTGTAAGGAAGTGGGTCTATTTCAGTATAGCCCTTTGCCAGGGCAGCCAAAAATTGGGAGGCTCCACATTGTCCCTGGATAGAGACGTGCATGATGGCCTGTAAACCTGAAGTGCCCATTGTAAGGAAGTGGGTCTATTTCAGTATAGCCCTTTGCCAGGGCAGCCAAAAATTGGGAGGCTCCACATTGTCCCTGGATAGAGACGTGCATGATGGCCTGTAAACCTGAAGTGCCCATTGTAAGGAAGTGGGTCTATTTTAGTATAGCCCTTTGCCAGGGCAGCCAAAAATTGGGAGGCTCCACATTGTCCCTGGATAGAGACGTGCATGATGGCCTGTAAACCTGAAGTGCCCATTGTAAGGAAGTGGGTCTATTTTAGTATAGCCCTTTGCCAGGGCAGCCAAAAATTGGGAGGCTCCACATTGTCCCTGGATAGAGACGTGCATGATGGCCTGTAAACCTGAAGTGCCCATTGTAAGGAAGTGGGTCTATTTCAGTATAGCCCTTTGCCAGGGCAGCCAAAAATTGGGAGGCTCCACATTGTCCCTGGATAGAGACGTGCATGATGGCCTGTAAACCTGAAGTGCCCATTGTAAGGAAGTGGGTCTATTTTAGTATAGCCCTTTGCCAGGGCAGCCAAAAATTGGGAGGCTCCACATTGTCCCTGGATAGAGACGTGCATGATGGCCTGTAAACCTGAAGTGCCCATTGTAAGGAAGTGGGTCTATTTCAGTATAGCCCTTTGCCAGGGCAGCCAAAAATTGGGAGGCTCCACATTGTCCCTGGATAGAGACGTGCATGATGGCCTGTAAACCTGAAGTGCCCATTGTAAGGAAGTGGGTCTATTTCAGTATAGCCCTTTGCCAGGGCAGCCAAAAATTGGGAGGCTCCACATTGTCCCTGGATAGAGACGTGCATGATGGCCTGTAAACCTGAAGTGCCCATTGTAAGGAAGTGGGTCTATTTCAGTATAGCCCTTTGCCAGGGCAGCCAAAAATTGGGAGGCTCCACATTGTCCCTGGGTAGAGACGTGCATGATGGCCTCAAAACATTAAGTGTCCATTTTAAGGAAGTGGGTCTATTTCAGTATAGCCCTTTGCCAGGGCAGCCAAAAATTGGGAGGCTCCACATTGTCCCTGGATAGAGACGTGCATGATGGCCTGTAAACCTGAAGTGCCCATTGTAAGGAAGTGGGTGTATTTCAGTATAGCCCTTAGGCAGGGCAGCCAAAAATTGGGAGGCTCCACGTTGTCCCTGGGTAGAGACGTGCATGAGGGCCTCAAAACATTGTTCCCATTGCAAAGGAGCGGGTCTCCTGTCGTTGTAATGTCCATTCTGCAAAGAATGGGCGAAAAAATTTACCACTGGGGGTATACCTGAAACAAAGACCTAACTATTGTAACGGTCATCATGATGGCGCATGAGGAGAAGGAGGAGCAGTCCAGCGATTATCCAAAGTCGAGAAGTGTACCCATGGGTGAGTGGAGGTACATGGCAAACTTTAAACTCCGCTCTCATTTGCTGGTGGTGTGGTGAAGTCTGGCCCAATCCAACCCTTGTTCATCTTTATCAGAGTCAGCCTGTCAGCATTTTCAGTTGACAGGCGGGTGCGTTTATCTGTAATGATTCCACCTGCGGCACTAAAAACACGCTCTGACAAAACGCTAGCAGCAGGGCAGGCCAGGACTTCCAAGGCGTAGAGAGCCAATTCATGCCACGTGTCCAGCTTGGATACCCAATAATTGTAAGGCACAGAGGAATGTCGGAGTACAGTTGTTCGATCTGCAAGGTACTCCTTCAGCATCTGGGCAAACTTAGGATTTCTTGTGGCACTACCCCGCACCTCAGGGGCTGTGGTACGTGAGGGGCTGAGAAAACTGTCCCACATCTTAAAGACTGTTCCCCTACCTCTGGCGGATTGGACTTGTGCCTCTCTCGGCTGTACGCCTCGGTTGTCCACTGATTCCTGACCTATGCCGCTAGCGTTTTGTGAGGGGAATGCTTTGCCTACTTCCGTGAGTATGGCCTTCCGAAACTGCTGCATTTTGGTTGACCTCTCCTCCACGGGAATAAGAGACAAAAAGTTCTCCTTGTAGCGTGGGTCTAACAGTGTTACCAACCAGTAATGATTGTCGGCCAAGATGTTCTTAACGCGAGGGTCACGAGACAGGCAGCTTACCATAAAGTCAGCCATGTGCGCCAGACTCTTAACAGCCAGGACTTCAGTAGCCTGACCAACAAGATGACTGAACATGCTGTCCTCCTCCTCCTCCTCCTCCTCCTCCTCCTCCTCCTCATCTACCCTGTCCTCTGGCCAGCCACGCTGAATCGAGGATATGACTGGTGTGCATGTCATATCCTCAATTTGGCCGGAGAGTTGCTCCATGTCTTCATCCTCCTCCTCGTCATAGTCCTCCTCTGCACGTTGTGATGAGACGAGGCTGGGCTGTGTGTTATCACCCACACCCACTACTGTTTCTTGCTGCAACTCATCGCGCTCCGCCTGCAATGCATCATGTTTGTTTTTCAGCAGGGACCGTTTTAGAAGGCAGAGTAGCGGTATGGTGACGCTAATAATGGCGTCATCACCACTCACCATCTTGGTGGAGTCCTCAAAGTTTTGGAGGATGGTACATAGGTCTGACATCCATCTCCACTCCTCAGGTGTTATGTGTGGAGTTTGACCCATTTCCCGACGGCTTAGGTGATGCAGGTACTCAACAACTGCCCTCTTCTGCTCACATATCCTGACCAACATGTGCAGAGTTGAATTCCAACGCGTGGGGACATCACACACCAGTCTGTGAGCCGGAAGATGCAAACGGCGCTGAAAGCCGGCAAGGCCGGCTGAAGCAGTAGGTGACTTTCGAAAATGTGCAGACAGGCGGCGAACTTTTACCAGCAGATCAGACAGCTCTGGGTATGACTTTATAAACCGCTGAACCACGAGGTTGAGCACATGGGCCACGCATGGAACATGTGTCAGCTGGCCTCGCCTCAAAGCCGCCACCAGGTTCCGGCCATTGTCACAAACGACCTTTCCTGGCTTTAGGTTCAGAGGTGTGAGCCAGTGATCTGCCTGCTGTTTCAGAGCTGTCCACAGCTCTTCTGCATTGTGGGGTTTGTCACCTATGCAGATTAGCTTCAGCACAGCCTGTTGCCGCTTCGCCGAGGCAGTGCTGCAGTGCTTCCAGCTTGTGACTGGTGTGGAGGGCACAGTGGATGAGGATGCGCAGGAGGAGGAGGAGGCTGAAGAGCATGACATTCCGGAGCTGTAGAGTGTGGGTGAAACACTGACTGAGGTAGGGCCTGCAAACCTTGGTGTGGGAAGGACGTGTTCCGTCCCTCGCTCAGACTGGGTCCCAGCTTCCACAATATTAACCCAGTGTGCCGTCAACGAGATGTAGCGGCCTTGCCCACAAGCACTTGTCCACGTGTCTGTGGTTAGGTGGACCTTGGGTGAAACAGCGTTGTTCAGGGCACGTGTGATGTTTTGTGACACGTGGTTATGCAACGCGGGGACGGCACACCGGGAGAAATAGTGGCGGCTGGGGACCGAGTAACGTGGGACAGCTGCCGCCATCAGGTCACGGAATGCTTCTGTCTCCACCAGCCTAAAAGGCAACATTTCCAGCGCAAGCAGTCGCGAAATGTTAGCATTTAGAACTGTGGCATGTGGGGTGTTGGCAGTGTATTTGCGCCTGCGTTCAAAGGTTTGCTGAATGGATAACTGAACGCTGCGCTGGGACAAGGACGTGCTTGATGATGGTGTTCTTTCTGCGTAGGCAACTGCAGGTGCAGGAGTGGAGGAGGCTTGTTCGCAGGCAGCATGGACAGAGGATTGGCTCGCATGCACAACCAGCGAAGACGTAGCAGTGACATCAGCAAGCACTGCTCCTCGACTCTGTTGTACTTCCCACAAAGTCGGGTGCTTGGCTGACATGTGCCTGATCATGCTGGTGGTGGTCAGGCTGCTAGTTTTGGTACCCCTGCTGATGCTGGCACGGCAGGTGTTGCAAATGGCCTTTTTTGAATCATCTGGATCCAACTTAAAAAACTGCCAGACTCGTGAAGACCTAACATTTGTACAGGCACCTTGTGTCGTCGTGTTGTTCCGGGGAACGGTTGCCTGACTTCTGCCTGGGGCCACCACCCTGCTTCTTACTGCCTGTTGTGATGCTACGCCTCCCTCCCCCTGTGCACTGCTGTCCTCGCTCTGCATATCCTCCTGCCAGGTTGGGTCAGTTACTGGATCATCCACCACGTCGTCTTCCTCTTCCGCACCCTGCTCCTCCTCCTGACTTGCTGACAATTGTGTCTCATCATCGTCCACCACTTGTTGAGACACGTTGCCAACTTCGTGAGAACGTGGCTGCTCAAATATTTGGCCATCTGTACAGACGATCTCCTCATGACCCACTTCAATATGAGCTGGCGAGAGGGCAGAATGTGTGAATGGAAACGTGAACAGCTCTTCCGAGTGTCCAAGTGTGGGATCATTAATGTCCGAGGAGGACGTGTACTCAGCCTGGTGGTAGGAAGGAGGATCAGGTTCAGAAATGTGCGGTGCAGTATCACGGCTACTGACACTTGACCGTGTGGAAGACAGAGTGTTTGTGGTGGTGCCAATCTGACTGGAAGCATTATCCGCTATCCAACTAACAACCTGTTGACACTGGTCTTGGTTCAAGAGCGGTGTACTGCTGCGGTCCCCAAGAATTTGGGACAGGACGTGCGAGCGACTAGATGTGGCCCTTTGTTGTGGCGAAATTAGAGCTTGCCCACGACCTCGGCCTCTGCCTGCACCACCATCACGTCCACTTCCTTGTTCCTTGCCAATGCCCTTGCGCATTTTGCAATGCTGTGCACTGCTGACGTGTATATTCACTACTTGTGCGTTATATCAAAGTTTCTGGAAATTGCACACAAGTGCACCTGTACGCTGCCACCGACAGGCACACACGTGCGGTTTTTAAATGCAAGCACGGACGCACTAAGAACCTAACACAGGTTTTAGGAGCAAAAATTAAGAACTCTGACACTATCAGCCACTGCTGACTGACGTGTATTATACACTACACTTGTGCGTTATATAATAGTTTGGTAAAAACGCACACCAGTGCACCTGTACGCTGCCACCAACAGGCACACACGTGCGGTTTTAAAAACCAAGCACGGACGCAATAATAACCTAACACAGGTTTTAGGAGCAAAAATTAAGAACTCTGACACTATCAGCCACTGCTGACTGACGTGTATTATACACTACACTTGTGCGTTATATAATAGTTTGGTAAACGCACACCAGTGCACCTGTACGCTGCCACCAACAGGCACACACGTGCGGTTTTAAAAACCAAGCACGGACGCAATAATAACCTAACACAGGTTTTAGGAGCAAAAATTAAGAACTCTGACACTATCAGCCACTGCTGACTGACGTGTATTATACACTACACTTGTGCGTTATATAATAGTTTGGTAAACGCACACCAGTGCACCTGTACGCTGCCACCGACAGGCACACACGTGCGGTTTTTAAATGCAAGCACGGACGCACTAAGAACCTAACACAGGTTTTAGGAGCAAAAATTAAGAACTCTGACACTATCAGCCACTGCTGACTGACGTGTATTATACACTACACTTGTGCGTTATATAATAGTTTGGTAAAAACGCACACCAGTGCACCTGTACGCTGCCACCAACAGGCACACACGTGCGGTTTTAAAAACCAAGCACGGACGCAATAATAACCTAACACAGGTTTTAGGAGCAAAAATTAAGAACTCTGACACTATCAGCCACTGCTGACTGACGTGTATTATACACTACACTTGTGCGTTATATAATAGTTTGGTAAACGCACACCAGTGCACCTGTACGCTGCCACCAACAGGCACACACGTGCGGTTTTAAAAACCAAGCACGGACGCAATAATAACCTAACACAGGTTTTAGGAGCAAAAATTAAGAACTCTGACACTATCAGCCACTGCTGACTGACGTGTATTATACACTACACTTGTGCGTTATATAATAGTTTGGTAAACGCACACCAGTGCACCTGTACGCTGCCACCAACAGGCACACACGTGCGGTTTTAAAAACCAAGCACGGACGCAATAATAACCTAACACAGGTTTTAGGAGCAAAAATTAAGAACTCTGACACTATCAGCCACTGCTGACTGACGTGTATTATACACTACACTTGTGCGTTATATAATAGTTTGGTAAACGCACACCAGTGCACCTGTACGCTGCCACCAACAGGCACACACGTGCGGTTTTAAAAACCAAGCACGGACGCAATAATAACCTAACACAGGTTTTAGGAGCAAAAATTAAGAACTCTGACACTATCAGCCACTGCTGACTGACGTGTATTATACACTACACTTGTGCGTTATATAATAGTTTGGTAAACGCACACCAGTGCACCTGTACGCTGCCACCGACAGGCACACACGTGCGGTTTTAAAAACCAAGCACGGACGCAATAATAACCTAACACAGGTTTTAGGAGCAAAAATTAAGAACTCTGACACTATCAGCCACTGCTGACTGACGTGTATTATACACTACACTTGTGCGTTATATAATAGTTTGGTAAACGCACACCAGTGCACCTGTACGCTGCCACCAACAGGCACACACGTGCGGTTTTAAAAACCAAGCACGGACGCAATAATAACCTAACAGGTTTTTTTGGGGAGCGACAATTACAGTACAGACAAGTCAGACACTATCTGGACTGTTTTACACTGTGTACACCAGCCCCAGATATGAAGGCTGGTATACGGTCACCACTACCCTGCCTGCCTGTATACTGCTACAATAGTCCTGACAAGGACTCTTTTGGTCACTAGCCTGTATTCAGACCTGGCTATACCCTGCCTGTATATAGCAACAATAGTCCTGAGAAGGACTCTGCTACTGTACGCCGACCTGGCTATACCCTGCCTGCCTGTATACAACTAGAATAGTCCTGAGAAGGACTTTTGGTCACACTGTTTGCAGCCCTGCAACTGAAAAAGCTATAAAGGGCCGCAAAGCTTTCCCTGAATCAGCGACACTCTCCCTACACTCACTGTCAGAATAGCTGTGAGCAGAGCACAGCGCGCCGGCCTATATAAAGGCTCGGTGACGCTGTGCAGGCCGGCCAATCACTGCAATTCCACAACTAACAGGGCTGTGGCATTGCAGTGGTCTGCCAGCCAATCCCTGCATGAGGGCTGGCTCTCAAAAGAGCGCCAACATGCAGAAATGAAGACCACGAGTAAAGCACGAGTATCGCGAGATTACTCGGTCCCCGCCGAGCAGCCCGAGTACAGTGATACTCGTGCGAGTACCGAGTAGTGACAAGCATGCTCGCTCATCACTAGTAATGATATCTGTCTATGTAACATTGAAAAAGCAGCAATGGAGCAGACTGACTGAACATGGCCATGTCCATGCAGACTGCTATATAGTGCTAGTGCGGGTAGCAGGTGCTGCACTTTCCACTCTGTGCAGTAACAGGATCCATCACAATCTTTTCTATTACATTTTCCCTTTTGCATATTGAGCAATGATTGATGCCGTAAGTGTGAGCCGCCATCTATAACGTCAGCTGCTTTACTTGTCTGATAGTAGTATAAACCAACTTTATTTATATTAGAATAGAGGATCACTTGAAAACCAGAAAAAATTCTCTCTAAAACGTCACTTTTATTAATACTATTAAAATACTAAAATAATACTAAATTCTGGAATAATATCCAGAAGTAAAGACATCAACAAGTCGTGCTTAGTGATAACTAAGTAGGGTCTTGAAGGTGGACAGGGGACAAGGGGTGTGCACCGCCTACTAATTTCAATTGATATGCTGATAGTTATGAGGTGGGACAGGGGGTCTGATAATCCCTGAGGTTATTCCCTACCTAACCACGGAGGTCAATAGCACCTAATCTGTTTAGGCCATCAATCTCTAGGCAATAGGTGCCTGCAGTAACAGCCTTTCACTGTGGCATCAGGTCCATGACTTATGGACCTGATGCCACAGTGAAAGGCTGTTACTGCAGGCACCTATTGCCTAGAGAGCCTTCCTATCAGAGAATTTTGTCTGATAGTAGCCCTGCAGGTCCCTGTGATCCCTGTGTACAACAGTGAGTACATGGATGACATACCAAAATAGCCCTACTATATAAACCCCTAGATGCTGCGACCTATACTAGCCGCGGCCTCTACGTGGTTAGACTGGAGTCTGATGTAATTGCAGAACTCTGATGAGATACAAAGGCCCAGGACTGTCATGGCTATATTTTAAGCTGTGCCAAAGCTAGGGTCAATAAATTATCACCTTATTACTGTCCCGATCTAATGCCTTATTATACTAAGCAAACCCATCTGCATTTTATTGTATAGGACGGCAGCTCCCCCGAACCAATCATCCTGCAGGAGACGGTGGTGGCCGATCCAGAGGTCCCTACATGTACACTAATGGAAGAAGCTGAACAGAGGTCCATACATGTACACTAATGGAAGAAGCTGAACAGAGGTCCCTACATGTACAGTAATGGAAGAAGCTGAACAGAGGTCCATACATGTACAGTAATGGAAGAAGCTGAACAGAGGTCCATACATGTACAGTAATGGAAGAAGCTGAACAGAGGTCCCTACATGTACACTAATGGAAGAAGCTGAACAGAGGTCCATACATGTACAGTAATGGAAGAAGCTGAACAGAGGTCCATACATGTACAGTAATGGAAGAAGCTGAACAGAGGTCCATACATGTACACTAATGGAAGAAGCTGAACAGAGGTCCCTACATGTACAGTAATGGAAGAAGCTGAACAGAGGTCCATACATGTACACTAATGGAAGAAGCTGAACAGAGGTCCATACATGTACAGTAATGGAAGAAGCTGAATAGAGGTCAGTAGCCAAGGCCATACTTGTAGTGTAGGTTGTCCAACATCAAAAACCTGTTTACAGTGCGTTCTGTTACAATGCCTGTTAGGCTGTCTGTGGGGGTGTAACACCCTCAGTGGTGCTCAAACTAAAATTCGTAACAAATTCCAGTCATGTTAGAAGAAGAAAAGGTTGGCAAGAAGTCGGGACCTGTTGAAGCGCGAGGACACGCGCAAACGGCCGCCATTGTTTAGAGCGCCCCACATTCTCCTTCCCACTGACTTTTAACAGATGAAATAAAGGACTGATTTTATACCCAGTGAGATCCAACCTTTTCTTCTTCTAGCATGCCAAGGCCATACACCTGGTAGCCAGTGGAAGTGTCATCTTAGGAATGGAAATCTGGAGAGTGAAGGAGGATTTATACCAAGGTGTTACTCCCTGCTTGACCTTTTATGAATAAAACAAAATAATAGAAGACATTTTTGAAAACTGTAGCCAGGAAGAGTGAAGCAGTGAGCGATAATCACCAGGAGCTCAGCCTGACGTGTACCTGCACTTTACACCTTTATCTATAACAGCTGGAATTGCTGTACCTGTAACCACTTAAAACTATAGCACTTACATATTATCTCTCCTGCACAAATGAACACCCCCCCCAAAACACCAGGAAATCATTTGTTCCTTCCTTCACCCCTCCAAAAACAGATTTAAAAATTGACTAGTTTGATATAATCCAAAATGGTACCAATGAAAAGTGGATACACGTTACCACCACATTACATGCACCCCATGCTCTTAAGGGGTGGAATGTAAAATACTTATCCATGAAGATACAAAATAAATCTACTACTACTAGCACATGATGGTGAATGGTTTTGTTTATTGCTAGTAAATATCTTTTTAAATTCTTAGGTTCCTCTCTGCCACTAGTCGTGTGAGCTCCACCGAGGGCAAAAGGACTATAAGTTGCCATTTTCTTGTTGTATTTATCCATCGGCACTCAGGAGAGGAAAAACCCCCGTGGGGAAACCTCTAGGGAACCATGGCCTACGGATAAGTGCCCTTCCCTGGGGGCACAAGGCAACATGTTGTCTTGTAGTGCCGGTCCACGGTCATATTATTAACTCCTGGTAGGATTTTCATGGTGTACAGCTCCATGGCTTAAGGATAAGAGCCCTTCCCTGGGGTCCCAAGTCAACATGTTGTCTTGTAGTGCTGGTCCACGGTCATATTATTGACTCCTGGTAGGATTTTCATGGTGTACAGCTCCATGGCTTAAGGATAAGAGCCCTTCCCTGGGGTGCCAAATCAACATGTTGTCTTGTAGTGCTGGTCCACGGTCATATTATTGACTCCTGGTAGGATTGTCATGGTCTACAGCTCCATTGCCTAAGGATAAGTGCCCTTTCCTGTGGGAATAAGGCAATATGTTGTCGTGAAATGCTGGTCCACGGTCATATTATTGACTCCTGGTAGGATTTTCATGGTGTACAGCTCCATGGCTTAAGAATAAGAGCCCTTCCCTGGGGTCCCAAGTCAACATGTTGTCTTGTAGTGCTGGTCCACGGTCATATTATTGACTCCTGGTAGGATTTTCATGGTGTACAGCTCCATGGCTTAAGGAAAAGAGCCCTTCCCTGGGTCCCAAATCAACATGTTGTCTTGTAGTGCTGGTCCACGGTCATATTATTGACTCCTGGTAGGATTGTCATGGTCTACAGCTCTATGGCCTAAGGATAAGTGCCCTTTCCTGTGGGACCAAGGCAACATGTTGTCGTGAAATGCTGGTCCACAGTCATATTATTGACTCCTGGTAGGATTTTTATGGTCTTCAGCTTCTTCTTGTATTTGGACCCTGCAGATGCAGCAACAACCCCTAGCCCTGATTATGGCAGGGCGTAGGAGTAGATATGGCTACACTGCAGGTCATGGCCCTCAGGATACTCCTAGTGCTGGTGGAATAGGAACCGGTGAACAGCATTTCTCAGAGCTGTTCACTTCCAGGATTTTATCCTCCTCCAGATCCTGTGGAAAGCGTCCTTCAATATACTGCCAAATGTCCTGCCGGGAGAGATAATAGGTTAGAAATAATTGTTATATGCCAATAGGATACATAAATTGGGACTGTCCTAAAGGGATAACATGTAAGTGGCAGTCAGTAAGAGGCTTCCACACTACACTCTGCTGACAGATGCATAGAATAAGAGATGGGCCTTAAAAAGTCACCTTATCCCCATCCCATTTACACTGACTCACCTGCGATGCGGTTTTACAGATCTTCGATTAGATATTACAGGCTTTGGTATTGATTTTATGACCTTCCATCCGTCATTGGCAAACGAGAATCCACAGAACAGTTTTTGATCTGTTTCGGCTATTGGTGGATGAAAGGCTTCAGTGTAGGACAGGACGTCTTTCATTGTATCTGATGTCATCACTGGTGGCTGCGGGGAGAAGATACAAGAGTGAGATGTTCATAAAAAGAAACAACAGAAATGTACTGCTGTCAACATCTTCTCTGGGTCATATACTTACAGGGGATAGCTGGAATGGAGGACGTGATCTGGCTTCCTCTATATCTGTCCAGTTGATCTCCTTAAAGAATAGATGATCTCTTATGTTGTCCACAAATTTCTGTCGACTCTCTGGTGACTTATCCAAGAGCTGGGAACATATAATGAAGATGATTATTCAGTCTCTAGTCGTCCTCCATTTTCATTGTTTATTTAATTAAATACAGTATATCTGCTGTATTACTGAGATGTGTCTTTATACTCACCCCCTCAATGATGGCTTTGAGTTGGGGATCCAATCCCTTTGGAAAGAGAGGATCATCATTGATTATTGTCTCAATGATGGTCTCAATAAATTTACCTTCATAGAATGGATACCTGCCAGTAGCCATCTGGTATATCACCACACCAGCAGAGAACCAGTCCACTGCCGTGTTGTAGGGCTCCTCTTGAAGAATCTGTGAAGACATGAAAAAGACAATAAGAACATTGTCCAGCCAGAAGAAGACATGGAGATGTCCAGCCTTGTACACAGTGATCACTCAGGGACATGTAGATGATTCCTTACCTCAGGAGCCATGTAGATAAGGCTTCCGACACAATCTGAAGTCTTTGTATCGCCAAAGATGTTCATTACTGCGAGACCGAAATCAGCAATCTTCAAGTGACCGTTGCTGTCCAGTAAAATGTTCCCCGGTTTTATGTCTCTGGAAAGAGTTTACAAAATGCCATAATGTAATTATTATATTAGCCTGGCTGATGACATATTATGGCCTGAGATATCAAATGTCTACAGGGGGCATGAGGATGAGGGTATGAGTTTATATACCAGGTCTAGACAGTGGAAGAAGTGCTACACCTACCTGTGTATGATACCTCTAGAGTGGAGAAACTGCAGCCCACAGATCAGCTCAGCTGCAATAAATCTAATGAGAAACAAAACCAACAGAAAACCATCAATATCCAACATTTCATCAACTAAACTAAGAAACTAATAATAAAGTAAAGCCAGATGAGCCTGACAACCATTATCTTCATCTAATATATCCATGATCTGTCTTACCTGGTGACTGCAGTGGGAAATGGGGCATTGGTTGACATGATGTTTCGAAGGTCTCCTCCACTGAGATATTCCATGACATAGAATAAGTAGTCCTGTGATAAAACAGAGGAGATAATAGGTGTTACTGGTATAGTCTAGATATGAGATACTGGTGGTAATGTTATAATACATGTAATACTATGATAGTGGCCTAGAAGAACATTGCACACAGATGGCCATATAGACAGGCATTCAGATAATATATTGAAGACCCAGAGCTGTTAGATCCTCAGCCTTTTACCTGGGACTGGAAGGTGGAAAAAGCCCGAGAAATGAATGGACTCTTCCTAGTCATCTCCAGGACCTGTCTCTCTATCAGGACATCATCTTTTAAGTTCTCAAGTAGGAACCTCTTCTTTACCATCTTCACTGCCACTTGTTGTTGTGAGGCTTGATGTGTGGCCAATATTACCTGTAGGATACAGAGCATTAGAACTGGAGGAAAGGCCCATCCTGCCATGAGATGTGACGAGAAGATATGAAGCAGAGATGTTTCTAGAGTCATATTACTGCTCCACATCATACACATGAAGTAGACGTCACCACAATTCCTAATACTTACTTTACCAAATCCGCCTTTTCCAATGATTTTATGGAAGGTGAAGCTCTCCAGTCCAGTCACAATGATGGGGGATTCAGCTGGGGTTGTACCTGATGGAGAGATAAGATGTATTATTCCAATATAATGCTAATGTGGCCTCTTTTAGCAATTACAACATGGGGTTGAACAATATTAGAGCAGGGGTGGGATTCAGCCGATTCTGTCCGGTTCAGGAGAATCGGTTGTTAAAATAGCAGCCGGTTCCCAGAACCGGCAAGAAACAGCTTCGACGATCTGGTTCCTGGTTCCTCCCTGTATTCATTTGTGTTAGTGTCTCTAAGACTCTAACACAAATGAATCCCCGTACCTCCACGCTGCACTTCCGCGTTGAGTGGAGCCTGTCTCCCTGACCCGGCGTGCAGCAACGCGCTGACACTGCAGAGGTCACGGCAGCGTGGAGAGGTAGCTCCTCCTACTGCCATCTGTCAGCGTGCCTGCAGAGTGCCACGGAGGAGGACAGAAGACAGAGGAGAGGCCGCCGATGCTTGGAGCAGGTAAGCGCTCATTGAGCCGAAGATGCAGGGAGAGGGGCTGTATAAGAGGGCAGCTATATGGGGAGAGGGGCCACATAAGATGGCAGCTATATGTGGATATATGGGGAGAGGCGCCACATAAGAGGGGAGCTATATGGGGAGAGGGGCCACATAAGATGGCAGCTATATGTGGCTATATGGGGAGAGGGGCCACATAAGAGGGGAGCTATATGTGGCTATATGGGGAGAGGAGGCCATATAAGATGGGAGCTATATGGGGAGAGGGGCCACATAAGATGGGAGCTATATGTGGCTATATGGGTAGAGGAGGCCACATAAGATGGGAGCTATATGTGGCTATATGGGGAGAGGGGCCACATAAGATGGGAGCTATATGTGGCTATATGGGGAGAGGGGCTTCATAAGATGGGAGCTATATGTGGCTATATGAGGAGAGGGGCCACATAAGATGGGAGCTATATGTGGCTATATGGGGAGAGGAGCTGCATAGGATGGGAGCTATATGTGGCTATATGGGGAGAGGAGCTGCATAAGATGGGAGCTACATGGGAAAAGGAGCCATATGGGACAGGATCTGCAGTGGAAAAGGAGCACTGGGATGGGATCTGCAGGGGGAAAGAGGCCATAATGGGATGGGATCTGCAGGGGGAAAGAGGCCATAATGGGATGGGATCTGCAAGGGAAAGAAGCCATAATAGGATGGTATCTGCAGGGGGAAAGGGGCCATAAAGCTATGGGATCTGCAGGGGGAAAGAGGCCATAAAGCTATGGGATCTGCAGGGGGAAAGAAGCCATAATGGGATGGGATCTGCAGGGGGAAAGAGGCCATAATGGGATGGGATCTGCAAGGGAAAGAGGCCATAATGGGATGGGATCTGCAGAGGAAAGAGGCCACATGGGATGGGATCTGTATGGGGAAGGTCGCCCATTCCAATTTTAGCAGGGCTCCTTTAGTAATAATTTTTAAAAACATCTGGTGCTGGACAGGAGAGTGAAGGTATAGAAGGGGAAAGAGATTATACTTTAAATTACTTGTATTTTTTGGTTGAGGAAAGTGCGTGAAAATGGGTGTGGTTACTGAATGGGTGTGGTTTTCAAATGGGCGGGGTTTACCGAGAATCTGTTGTTAAAAATTTGAATCCCACCCCTGTATTAGGGGGTATCAAAGAGAAATGACACAACAATCATAATAAGTGGGGTATTCTAAAGGTTCACAATCCTGTCAAATACTACTTTGTGGGCTATGGACTCTTTGGGTCTTAGATCTGCACTCACCTGACAGCTGCTCAGTGTCAGCTTTGGGGGACACGCTGGATCCATCATCAGCTTTGTCCCCCATCGCTTCTCCCCTTTTCATCTTGTTCACGATACTCTCCTGTATCGGGCTTCCAGGTCTTTTTGAAGCCTTGATAATGGTTTTTTTGGTGCCATCGTTTTCACCATCTGATGTTTCTATTCTTTTTTTTGGCACCTCATCTATGCTCTCTCTCTTTCTCAAACTCTCCATATTCAATTCAGGGTTAGCTTTGGGGGACACGCTGGATCCATCATCAGCTTTTTCTCCCATCACTTTTCCCCTTTTACTCTTGCTCACAATACTCTCCTGTATCGGGCTTCCAGGTCTCTTTGAAGCCTTGATACGGCTTTGGTTGGTGC